>NC_134419.1:79206902-79214402 GCF_030867145.1 Opisthocomus hoazin | reverse complement strand
AAAATCAGAAAACATTTGGTTAATGGGTTTATCATGTTTATTTGAATAAGGAAGATTGAAACTCCATTTATGCCTAGCATAAATGCTTTAGAGATCTTAATTATTGATGAAAAATCTGCTGCGCTTCTAAATTTAAAGATATGACAATTTTATAGGAATTTTAATCACCTTCTACATTAGGAGTTTTCAGGATTCGGTTTTTACGAGGGTGGCGTGTATTTTAGCCTTCTAAAGAGAATTGTCACTTATCATGTCAAAATACGGGGAGACTTCGGAGGCGTAGAGCGTGCGGCTCAGCGAGGAGGCCGGCGCGAGGCGCTTCCTCTCGAGATGCGCTTCGGAAAAACTGTCGGATGTGATGTTTGCTACGAGCAAACTGCAGCCAGCGTGGGAGGGAAGCACGGACGTGAAGCAGCTCTCTGAGAGCAGGAGTCCTCCGAACCCACTGACGTGTGTTTGAAATCCCCGATATTTCTGCTTGCTCGACCCGTGCGTTAAGAGTTTGTTGCCTAAATTTGTTGTCGGTGTCGGATTCCGGGTTTGTGTTCCCTCCCGAGCATCGCGGAACAACATTTCCCCATCAAATCTGTGGGTCAGTTTACAGTTTCCCATCAGAAGTGTTACCGCTTGGTTAGCTGGCTTAAAAAAAGGGCTCTATACAATATGCTTCACGAGACCCTTTTGTCCTTTGGATACGTTTAGCAGCTTTTGACCAGATAAGGCATATTTGTCCTCAGGATACGAACCAATAATTCAATCCTGAATTGAGATCTATGACCACCCATTTGTTCCAGCCCACACTAGGAGCCTCGCTGCTAGCCCGAGTTGTTTATCCTGCTGGGGGTGGGAAGGAAAAGAAACCCCCCAACCCTGATGCACCTCAGGAATAATAATTTATTAGCAATTAAGATATTTTAAATCAAATTCTGTAATTATACGTTTGAATCCTGCTTTGAAGGTAGAAACAAAACCTGAGGCCTTGGAAGCAGCCTTCTGCCTCGTGTGCCTCTGCGACCTCCTAATTCGCCAGGAATTTTTATTTACGTCGACTCGATGTTTCTCACGAAGCGTGGCTGAGTGTATACACTTTTATTACTGTATATGTTTAAGTATCTTCTGGCATATCGGGGCTATTCATACCGCGCAGTAACTCACATATTAGAGAACAAACCCGCCGTAAATTGCAGCGCAGTCAGTAAAAAAGATGCCACAGAAAAAGCGTCCCTGGGAAATTCGATTGACCCAAAGAAAAGCAAATAAAAGAAAGGAAAAGGCCCATATTTTCTTTGCGGTGTTGCTGAAAAGGATGGGAGTATCATTTTCATAGTGGAATAATGTTTTCTGGGAAAACACAAAAGCAGATGTTCCTCATTAGGAACACCCATTGTCTACATATCACAACTATGAACAGATAAATCTCTCCTATTTCACCCGTACATTCCAAGGGCTGTAAATGATTACAGGATGCCGCTGCAACTGCTAAACCAAAACCACACTCTGGGCTGAAATCATTCCTCGGTGCCACCGCCGTGTGTTCCACTGGGAGGCACGGAAATGCCCGCCGAGATCCCTCCTCGCGACTTTTGCCCTCCTTGCCGGGCCCTAACGTGCCCGGGGGCCGGGGTCCGGCCGCCGAGGAGGGCGAGGAGCGGCGGGCCGGCGTCCCCGTCGCGGGACGGAGCGGCAGCTCGCGCGCGGAGCGGCGGCGGGTCTGGATGTGCATCGCCGAGCGCGTGCTCTGCAGCGGGTTTCCAGATGGTACCATCACAGTCCTACTGCTAGCTGGCATCTCCGTGGGTAGTAAATACCCCCCTCCCCAATAAATCTGGCGTTATTCTACAGAGTTTCGGAGACTTATCATTCCAAGTGTGTCCTACTTTCCTGTACGGAAGCCAGACATCTGTTTATCCCATTTCTTTCATACGGAGTTTGGAATAGCTTTAGTTTGGGGGAATAAAAAGTTTTGTCATATTTAACAGCTGTTACAGAATTTCAATCCCGTAGGCTCTTAAAATACTTTTTGACTGACCTCAGGTTTTGTAGCTAATTGACATTGCTGGTAGCCACCCCCTTTAACCTTTCCCTGGCTGTAATTTCAGATTATTGTCCCTAAACGAGCCGACTGCTCGCGCTGGGGTTCGGGTTGTGGCTTTGGTTTTGGTTTTGTTTTGTGTTTTTTTTTTTTTTCCACGCCGGCTGCCCGGTGCCGAGCTTTAATTCCTCCCTACTCCGAGTTTACACCTTCGGCGGGGCGGTGGAGCGGCGGCTGGAGGGCGATGGGGGTTTTTTCGTCAGCGGCGTTTCCTTTCACTTCCCGTCACAAAGGTGAGAGCCGCTGACCTTTGCTGGCAGTCCCGGCCGCTGAATTATTCATGTGATTGACTTTTTGTCAGTGCACACAGTTGTGCTCTGGGACATTTTATTCATTTACCTCATTTAAAGTGCCTTTCTGCACCTGTTCAAGTATTAATATCATGTAATTTGGGCCTAATGCCGATTTTGCTGAACACTCATTATATTTTTTATTAGCTATATTTCCAAACGATTATGTATGATTATTACCAAGCCTTACAAACAGCAATGGGTTATTCCCTAGACCTTTACATCTTCTTGTCAGGTTGTTTTCAGAAGCAAGGAGGATAAACATTTGACCAGTCCCAATGTTTTTATTCCTACTCCATATCCAACCAGAGAACTTAAAGCTTTTTCCCTTATGGCTTTGCGAAAGCATGATTAAATCCAACTCTGCAGAAGCTGTACAAATGCCAGCATTTATAAGGTCAACGCTTTTGTTAAAAATGCTATGTAAATGAGGATCTGCAAAAAGGGACATTAAATAAAATTAAATTCATTGTCTTCTTTAATGTCATTTACATTTTGGCTAAGCCCTGGCCTGTCAAGGAGGATTTTTTAAATAATTTTAATTACACATCATTTAGGGATCCAAGGTTTTCTATTCAGTAGCATTTGGATAACCTGCAAAATGGTGACTGTTTATTAACTTCTTAAATGACAACTTGTCATTTCATCTGCACCACGCGATGAGAACGGACCGGTTTGGTGTCGTTTTTGCAAAATTCTGATTTTTCTTTAAGGCGTGCACCCACCTCCCGGAAGCGCAGGCCTCAAAACCGCTCCGCCGTCCTTTTGCTTTCGCCGCCCTTTTGGTGCTACCAAGTTCAGAGCGCATTAAAAAATCACGACTTTCCTGCGTAGCCAGTTGTCTAAAAAATTTCTATTGTCGGAACCTGACATTGATTTTTAAATTTTTTTATTTATTGCCCTTAGGAGCGTGGTGTGTGGTAGATTCGTGGGTGGAGCTGCACGGGGCACATCTGCGGGCGGTCTGGCGCTTGGGGCACGCGGGTACGGACACCTCCGTCCTACGAACCCGCCAAGCGCCGGCGCCGGGAGGGAGAGCACGCGGCGCGGAGAGCGCGTCGCTTTCTCAAACACGCCTTCGCGCGGAAAAGACAACGTCAAATCGAAGTCATCGCTGCCATTCGGCAGCGCCGAGACCGCTGCCGCCCCAGAAACAGGACTTGGTGCCTGCTTCCCTCTCTCTTCTTTCTTTCTTTTCCTCGGGTCCTCTCGGTCGCAGCGCTCACGCCGCTCCCTCTTCCTCGCGGCCGCGGATCGGCGCGCAGCCCGCCGCGAACGCCGCCACGCCGGTACCGGGGCTGCCGGCGGAGGAACGCGCTCGGCGCGGCGTCGAGACCGTTGTTCCCAGTCAAACCCAGCCGTGCCGCTCTCCCTCCCTGCTTGGGCGTTTGTCCGGAGCCCAAAGCGTTGCGCGGCCGTGGTAGGAGGGAAGAATGAAATCGCGTGCTTTGGTGAGAAAGGAAAAGAGGGGGAAGGGATTTGAGCAAAGCTGTCAAAAACCATACGACAGGAGGTACCCTGATAGAAACCATCCCGGGCTTCTGTTGCAGCCTTATCAGGTGAAAAGCAAAGATACTGCCAGAGCCTGTAATTTTGTTAGGATGCCTTTGATGAATTGGATTAGGTTATGGAAAAATCTTTCAAACTCAGAGTTCTGGTACGCGAGCTTCCAGGAAGTAAATAATTACTCTCAGACAGCAGATAATTAAAAAAAACAACCTGTGAAGCGCAGAGCGGTGGAAGTGGGCTTAAGCAGGCTCCTTGTCTACCGCAGAGGTGTTTCGGGGGGCTGGGGGCTGGAGCAGCCCTGGTGCGGCAGCGTTGGGTTACTCGCTGGGTTACTCGCTGGATTACTCGCTGGGTTACTCGCTGGGTTACTCGTTGGGTTACTCGCAGGGCTGGGGGAGAGCTTTGCCAGGCTGGAGGAGGTGGAAATTCCAGGCCGGGAGGATGGAAATTGTCACTGGGGATGCCAGGGGGATGATTGACAGGCGGGGCGAGGGGAAGGGGACGCGGGAGCTCAACCTGCGCTTGGCAGCCCGGCCGCAGCTCGTGCTCCAGGAAAATGAAACCCATTCAGGCGGGTCGGGCTGCCAGCGGACAAGCTCCTCTTGTTTGTTTATCTGAACAGCAAACCTCGCAAAAATGTTTGCGGTCGAAACTGCGCACAACACGACGCTCTGCCGGCATTATTAATGCCCTGGTAAAATAAAGATGTAACTGCGCTTTCGAAAAAAGACCTGAAGCTGGGGAATTTTACAGGCTGAGGGGTACTCTGGGTTTTATGAGAGGCAGTGATTTGGCTTTTCTGTTCGCTGTTTTGGTTTGTTAACAGTTTAAGGCAAGGAAAGCTCGCTAGTTCCTCGGTATATCAGCCCAGCTGAAACAGAATACGGCTGGCTCAGTTCTGGGTTTTATTTTGTTATTGAACAAACTCTCCTTATTTCTCAAAGATGGAAAAAATCCTGCGTGCGAGCAGCAGTTGTTAGGTAGAAAGGGAAGGTATTTGTTCCGCAGGGCTTGGGAGATGCTGGTATGTCGAGGCTGGAGGCAAATTAAAAAAAAAAAAGAGCAAAAAAAAAAAGGAAAATCTGTGATACTTTCAGCAAAAGTTTCACAGCCAGAAAATTATACTGAGCCCATCATCGCACGGCAGCGGTGCCAGAAGCGCGGAGAGTAAACTGCAGCATCCGAACGCGGCGGTAAGGACAGCGCTGTGTTTTCCCAATAATTCACTAGGAAATGAGTTTAACATGTGTGGAAAGGAAGGGGCTTACATTTGTGTTGTTGTAAGACATGTAGCATAGGCCCAGCTAGCGGAAGGAGTCGGCTCCAGCTTGTCTCTCGTGAAAGACGAAACACGGTTGCACATCTGGTGAGAAAGAGTCGTTCGTTTGCCCAGACAGCTCGCGCCGCGCGGCCGCTGAAAGGAGCTCTTTTGACAGAAACAAAGCCATGGGGGCTGGGGCAAGCGATTAGCGAGATTCTGCTCGCGAAAAACTCCTCGGCCTTAATGATAAAGAAATAGCAGCAGAGGAAATAAAGAAACCTGGCCTAATCCTCCAGCGGTGTTTAAGGAGGCTTTTAGAAAGTAGGAATACAAACAAGGGCTTCCATGTAAAACTCCCACTGCACTTTGCAAAAGTTTCTAAAAAAAAAAATAAAAAATTAAAGAATATCGGAGCAAGAATTCATCCAAAAGCTGAAGGAGTTACTAAACAGCAAAGGTCCAGCCTCACCTTTGGGATAAATTCATTTTACCGTGACGGGTGCACCAGAAGAAGTGAATTTGGTAGGACGTAAGAATGAGGCGCTCGCGTTTAAAAGGTGAATTCACTACTGAAAATCTTAAACAAACGCTTGGTTTTCTTCCCGGAGCTGTGGCTGCACTGAACAAGCAGTTTAGTTATAAAGCAAACAAGAAGACCTATCAAAAACCCCAATCCAAAAAAAAAAAGAAGAAAAATCACAACCCTCTAGTTTGAGTGAGGTTATTAATACACAAAGGATAGATGTGAGCGCCCTTTCTTTTGAATAACAACCAATAAAATTGAATTGGTCTTGGTATTGTGTGGATTGTCAGGAATGCTCTTCACCGATCCAAATTTGATTAGGATTTCCTCTTTATGTTTGTGCAGTTCTGCTGCGGTTCGTGAGGTGCTGGTGGGCAGCGCGCTTCCTTCAGCTCATCCAAACAGGGCTGTTAAGCCACAGACGTATCTGCCGCGGGTGACGGCCAGGCAGGCGTAAGCTGGGCTCTGTCCCGTTGGAAACAAAGAATTGCTGAGCGTAGCCAAAGGTACGGAGGAACGTGGGGAGTGATTTCTTAGTCCTTACCCGTTCCCCCACTGTCTCCTTGAGCAGGGAATGGCTGCCTGGATCGAACCGGGCTTTGCGTGGGTGAGGGAAAGTCGGTGATAGGAAAACGCATCAACAAAACTTGGTTTCTTTCCACTGGAGATTGACTTTAGACCTGGGAAGGTGTCCTGACTTGGGTATGGCCTGATCTCTGTGAAAAATGCCATAAATAATTCTAGACATTTTTTTTTTCCCCCCTCTAATCCTGAGTAACTGCGGTTTTGTTATGGGAGTTTCCGGCTTAAAGTACTTCCAGAAATCCACTGGCGATTTTACCTTCTTCGGTTTGTAGCTGTCTCCAGTTTTTCTCCGGGTTTTGCTCGTGGACTCTCATCCTCTGTAGATCCAGGTGTTGGCACAGATCCATCTTTTCTTCAGCACCATTTCTGTGACTCTCGGAGTTTACTTCAGTGCCTCCCTTTTTAGCGGCTGACTGCTGCAATTTTATCTGTGTCTGTTTTCCAAACCACATAACTTCGGAATGATGGAGATTCAGATGTAAAACAGAATGATTGTAAATAATTAGAAGAGAAGGTAGATCGAGCTACAGTATAAAACGAAACTAATTGTGCTCTGTGTAGTTGTTTTTTTCTTTTGGTTTAATAAATTAAACTACAAATTTTCTTAATTGCCAAACAAAATGTTAGGCCAGCTTTAACCAGTCCTGACAGTAAAACACAACATAAAACCTGCTGAGAGTTATATGTGGTATTTAATAAGAGACAGAGTAATGCAAGGGTTTTTATGGTTAAGTATGAATTCACACCCACAGCATTTGTTTCACATTAGAAAAGGTTTGTAAATCAGATCAATATGCTTGGATATTGTGGTCCCTTAGTGGGATCTCTTATGTCATTTCTTTCATGATATTTGGTTATTGGAAATGCTGCCAAAGTGAGCTCCCTCCATCTATTTCCATTTTCTGAATGAAGCAATTTGTCCTTTGACATAAGAAAGATTGGGTTAGGAAGCAAGGGGGGGATTGGATTGGACATGGTGCTACTCCCAACAATTGGAGGTCACTGGGCGCTGATCTGGACACTGGACAGAAGTCATCTGTTACCTCCGAGATGCAGTGTGTGCGCTGGTCCTTGGCCAGCGGCAGGCCCCAGGGAAAGGTGCGATGTAGTTGGGAAAATGCTTTTTTTTTTTTTTTTTTTTTTGGCGGGGGGGGAATTGCAATAAGCATCATTTATTAAATTTGACAAGCAGTTTCTAAATATAACAACACTTTTCCCAAAGATCATTACTTGAACAAAT
>NC_134419.1:79179402-79204402 GCF_030867145.1 Opisthocomus hoazin | reverse complement strand
CCATAAACGATCTGTTTTCACTTTTTTTACGTGTGCGTTAGGGTAGCACTGTGAAAACCTGCTGTGGTTGTTGGTGACATCTACCTGGACACGGGCCGGGCAGGCGCGGCCCCGTGGGTTCCTCGGGGGCATCAGCCTGGGCACGGTGCTCTGCTGCGCAGCTCAGCCGGACCTGCCCTGCTGCCACCCACCCTGCTGAGCTGCTGCAAAACTCTGCTGTGCTCCAGGGAGGACAGCAGAACTGAGCCCCAACTGAGCCCCTCTACTCTGCCCTAGTGAGGCGCCATCTGCAGTGCTGTGTCCAGTCCTGGGCTCCCCAGTTCAAGAAAGATGAGGAGCTACTGGAGAGACTCCAGTGGAGGGCTGCGAGAATGGTGAGGGGACTGGAGCATCTCTTCTACGAGGAGAGGCTGAGGGAGCTGGGCTTGTTCAGCCTGGAGAAGAGAAGGCTGAGAGGGGACCTTAGAAATGCCTCTAAATATCTGCAGGGTGGGTGTCAGGAGGATGGGGCCAGGCTCTTTTCAGTGGTGCCCAGTGACAGGACAAGGGGCAACGGGCACAAACTGAAGCAGAGGAAGCTCCAGCTGAACATGAGGAAGAACTTCTTCCCTCTGAGGGTGACGGAGCCCTGGCCCAGGCTGCCCAGGGAGGCTGTGGAGTCTCCTTCTCCGGAGATATTCCAGCCCCGCCTGGACGCGGTGCTGTGCAGCCTGCTCTGGGTGACCCTGCTTGGGCAGGGGGTTGGGCTGGGTGACCCACAGAGGTCCCTTCCAACCCCTCCCATTCTGTGATTCTGGGATTCTGTGAACCTTAAAAAACCCCACCACTGTCACCACCACCACCCGCCGCCCCAAACCCTATAAATACGTAAATATTTAAAATTTACTAAAATGTGATAAGTAATAAGGAAACAAAAATGAAGCCTGATGTTGGGAAAATCCATGCCACCTCTTCTTTTGCAAGTACGCTAAGCTAACAGTAAATTTCGCTTGGTGTTGAACGCAGTTAAATGAAATATTCTTTAGCCTAATTACAAGGCATTTAAATAAAAGGCTGAATGGAAAGTGTTAAGTAACTAGGAAAAAATTATTCAATCGAAAACTTGTTACGCCTTTTCTAGCGTTTTGTCTTGTTTCTAACCCTTGCTGGTTACTCCTGGCAACTAATTGGTTCTCATCCATAGCATCCAAGTATTGTGGAGGCCAGGCCATCTGAAAGAAATTATCCAATCTTTAACATCCAGAAGTTTACAGTTATATAATGATGGAGAAAACCACAAACCCCGTGGGATGGCAAATTTTAGAGATACTTTTAAAATGAAATTATCCAGCCAAACCTACAAGACAACTCTCTTGTACTTAAGACAATAGCTGCAATCTGGAATTAATTTTTTTGTGATAGGGCAAATCCAATTTGCTTCTTTAACTGTTGATTAAGGAATCAGTTCTACAAGGCTGTCCCCCGTAAGTATTTGCTGTTTATTTGTCTGTGGAAAGCTGCTGGAATCCCCTCCAACTGGGAGTGCTGGGTCAGACGTGGCCGTAATGAAGAGCAGTCTGGCAACGTTCGGTTCCTCTGACTGGGCTTGTTTGTGTTGAAGAAATAGTTTGCTTTTTTAGCAGCAAGCTGAGTCTACCAAATCACTGCTCGCGATTCAGGCAGCGCAGCTGAAGACACGGGTGTAGAAACCGGTCTTATTTACCCAGGGTGCGTTTCAGTATAGAGGCGGAAAACGCAATAAATAACTATTAACTAAAGATGACTTTAAATAAGGTAGAATTGAACTCGCTTTGAAAGCCCAGAGACTATTCCAACGCAAGAAGGAAGCTTAAGAAAATTTCATAAGCAAATACCGAGAAATCCCCGCAACTACTATGGGAAGAGTAACGCAATCTTCATGGAAAATGGGGCGGTTGGCCCCGCCGGTTCCCCAGACAGAGGCAGGACTTTCGAACCAGCTGAAAAATAAAAGAAGAACACGTGACAGGGTAGAAATGCAGACTTTAGTGTGTTCGAGCATGTCATTAAGGTTTCTGAAGGGAAACCGCGGTTGCTGCAGTAACTACGGCAGAAGCAGTGGAGCCCCATGGAGGTTTCGGTTTGCCGTGCCT
Organism: Opisthocomus hoazin; assembly: GCF_030867145.1. NCBI lineage: Eukaryota > Metazoa > Chordata > Aves > Opisthocomiformes > Opisthocomidae > Opisthocomus > Opisthocomus hoazin. The sequence goes on along the minus strand of NC_134419.1, from coordinate 79,202,291 downwards.
TGGCTGCTTGGGTGTGAACGCGTCTCGGAGCCCCAGCTCCGAGGTGGTTTGTGTGACAGTAAGCGGCAATCCAAAATGCACGTGTTGTCATTCTTTACGCATAAGAGTCATATTTACTTATGGAAATCCAGCTTACAAGACCAGATTTCTATGACAAAAAAATAACTTCAGCTGTGAAGACTTTCTACTGTTCGTATTAATTTTTTAATGCCAAGGATACAGAAACTTGGCCATGTAAACAGCTGTACTTGACCATAGCCCACAGAGAGTTAAGGTATTGGAGACGTCACGCATTTAATCACCCTTCTCCCTCATTACCTGCTATTTTGCCTTTGTGTATGCAAGTTTTCTGCTGTCCGGGAAGTGATCTAAGTGTGACTTCCACCGCTGCTGCCCGCGGAGGGCCATAGGAGGATTCAGACAGCTGTGCTCGTGTGGGTTTCACTGCTGTCCTTCCTACGCAGATCAGCTCCCGGGCACGCTGAACTGGGCTGGAAAGTAAAATTAATTACCTCACGTACCGTCTTTGAACTATTAGAGAGCCTCTTGCAGGTTTTCCAATACGGTGTCTTTACACGATCCAGGGCAGCCCACTGTTCCTGCATAGCTGCAAAATTTCAGGTTCTCCTCGATCACTTCTGAGCATTCATTAGAGAATCATAGAATCGTTTGGGCTGGAAGGGACCTTAAAGGCCATCTAGTCCAACCCCCTGCAATGAGCAGGGATGTCTTTCACTAGATCACTGTGCTCAGAGCCCCGTCTTGACATTGAATGTTCTCAGGGATGGGGTGCCAAGCTCATCAGACGTGGCTGGGTGTAAGGGCAGGTCTTCAGCCTGGTGGGAAGTCAAGTGTTTCCAGGGAGAAGGGATCTGTGCCCGTGCCATGCGTGTGGGAGGAGACCCTGGAGGGGGAACAGCGCTGGGGGTAGCTCTGGGCAGGGCGGTGGGCAGTGCTGGGTGGTCTGCCCTTGCAACCTGGCCAGGTTGACTGTCCCCAACTGATGAGGGAGAGGGGCCTATGGACACCTGTCCCGGTTTTGGCTGGGATAGAGTTAACTTTCTTCTCAGTAGCTGCCGTGTTTTTGATTTAGTGAGAGAAGAATGTTGATGACACCAATGTTTACAGTTGTTGCAATGAAATTGAGGACTTCTTCCAGTTTCTTATATTCAGCTAAGAAGCAGGTGTGCAGGAGCTGGGGGGAGCACAGCCAGATGGATAGCCAAGCTGGCCAGTGGAAATATTCCATACCATAAACCTCATGCTCAGTTTATGAATGGGGTTGGCTGGGGGGCAGGAATCTGCTCTTCTCATTTTCTGTAAGTTCGAATCCTTGTCTTCGAAGTCTTGTCCAGGAGTTTGAACTTTTCTGGGAGTTCGGTTTTTTTTTGGGGAGTTATGCGAAATTCTCAAAAATTCACAAGTTTGGTGTTCCACAATCACCGCTGGGGAACTGGCTGTGGGTCGGTCATCGGGTGGTGAGAAAAATTGTGTTGTATATAGTTTGTTTTGCATATTCATTACTATCATTATTAGTATTAGTATTTCCTTTATTGTCTTATTAACCTGCTTTATCTCAACCCACGAGTTTCCCTTTTTGTCCATTCCTCCTCCCCAGTTTGCTGAGGGGGAAAGGGAAGGGTGAGTGAGCGGCTGCCCAGTGCTGAGCTGCCAGCTGCCCAGTTAAACTATGATAGCACCCCCAGTTTGGGCTCCTACACGCGTTTGTGTACGCTCAGTACTGACTCTGGTTATCACGAGCACCTTCGCAAAAGGACCGCTAGCCGAGCCATAATGCAATTTTATTTTACATTAACGTAAGCCTTGGAGGCGTCACTTGGTGTCTCCTCTGGTGGTGGTTGCTGAATGCTGTTGGTCAAGCTGGAACCATAGAATCATTTATGCTTACAAATGTCTGAAGGGTGGGTGTCAGGAGGATGGAGCCAAGCTCTTTTCAGTGGTGCCCAGTGACAGGACAAGGGGCAATGGGCACAAACTGAGGCACAGGAAGTTCCGTCTGAACATGAGGAAGAACTTCTTCCCTCTGAGGGTGACGGAGCCCTGGCACAGGCTGCCCAGGGAGGTTGTGGAGTTTCCTTCTCTGGAGATATTCAAGACCCGCCTGGACAAGGTCCTGTGCAGCCTACTGTAGGTGACCCTGCTTCGGCAGGAGGGTTGGACTAGATGACCCACAGAGGTCCCTTCCAACCCCTATTATTCTGTGATTCTGTGATTCTGTGATTTGGGTTGGAATAGACTCTTAAGATCATTGAGTCCAACCATAAGAAAATCTAGCTCGGGCGATGGCCGAACGTCGGCTCTGAGAGGAGCTGTGTGTTTAGGAGGGCGTGGGGAGGCCACCAGCAGACCCCAAGAGATCTGTGGGTCCCACCAGCCCTCCCCTCACTCTCCTGCACCGCCGAGCTGCCAGCTGCCCACCGATCCCCCGGGAGATGCACGTCCCGGTGGTGAACGTTGGATTTCCTCCACGCCAAACAGCCCGCGTAACCCCAAAGTGCTTCGCAGCGGCTCTAATGAAGGAGTGTGAGCCTAGCGTTGCTGTGGCTCTCCGTACTGGATTAGGCCCAAAGTCAGTAAAACTAAAATTACAAACATAAAATAACTACTTACTGGCACAGCATGCGTGTTTTCACACATTCCCTCCTATTCCGCGGGCTTTTCTAAAGACAGTAATGTAACAGAATATGCTTGAACATATGGTAGAATTAACAATTGATCCAGCTTCTGAAGGTAATATAAAATTTTATTTTGTGTGCTAGCATGTCGATGTGGGTCATGCTATGTATGCGTGTTACTGAAATGAAGCGCAGCCATCGGGTGTTTTTCAGTCTAATTTACCCTAATATCTATGCCCAACTAGCATTAAAATACCCCCTTTATGTATCATTTCAACCTCAGAATAGTTTTGACTTATGAAAGTGGAAGCGGTGATTGCCTCCTCGTTGTCTTTCTGCTGCAGCTCTTTGCACGTTGAGTCGGGATGGCTCAACCTTGTGCTTTTCGTTGCATTTTTCTGTGATTTCAGGAGAGCTTCTAGTCAGCAAAAATAACTCTAATTTGCCCTGTTGTGATAAACTAGCCTACTGATTACCTATGATTCCTGCAGTATAATTTTCAGATTACTTGACTCTCCTGGGTTCTGATTGTGCAAAGATGCTTCTGTTTTGGCATGACATCATCTGAGCTCCCAAATAATCACAGCCTTAATTAACTGCAGGTACAACTTCTCTGTGTTCTACTCCTTAATACGTGTGCCTGCATATTCCAGCATGATGTACACATGTACACAAAAATGAGGACAAGTTCATATTTAAGAAAGACAAAATAGGTGATTGATGCAAAAACAGATGAATAAATGTAACGGCAAGCCGTGGTGTCTGTTAATTGCTGTAGTAATAGCAGCCTTGGAGAAGCACTGCTGTCTAGTAGGGGGCTGAAAGTTTTTTTTCTGGCGGAAACCATCAATTCCAGAACAAAATGTTTTTGAAAAATATATATCTGTATTGCTGGAATAAATTCTACCAGGAGGTAGTTAGCAAGGTAGATGTGTCTGTCCAAAATAAAAGTGCTATTCAATAAATAAAAGGAGCAGCTGCACTGACATTTGGTGCATGGCAGCAAACAGTGTCACTTTTAACTTATGTCAAATGCTCCAGCAGAGTTTTTCCTGGCTTCGTGTATTTCTACTGGCTGAGAAAGAAAGGTTTTCATCCCAAACAGTGTGTTTTAATTACTTTTGCCATTGAGCTTCTTTAAGATTAAAAAATACCACATTTAAAAACATTACGCTGGATTGATTTAAACGCGTTTGTTGTAGACCTTAAGGAAATACACGAGTTGGCAACTATTCCACCAGGCCTTTGTTGCTTCGGAGTTGGGAGTGAAGAACAACACAAACACATTTTGTTTGTGGTGGGTCACAGGTTCAAAGAGGCTTTGAAAAAATAGACTGGGGATAATTGGGTTATCAGATGCAGACACTGCGGGGAATTGAGCATTATCTCTCGGTAGTGGTGGGACTACTGGGTCACTTCCTTCGCTCCCCAGCTCCCGCTCTGTCAGCCTGACAGAAACCAGATGACTGAAGCGGGCTTTTACTGGTTACCACCCCAAAGTTCTCCCTTTCTCCGTCCTTCAACAGGTTGATTTTATGAGCCATGGCCATACTAAATAACAACTCACCTTCCTTTCTCCCCGATTGATTCAACAGTCTTTAATTGCTTGGAACACAAGCCAGATCCTTGGATTCAAGTGAGTCTTCCCTCGCCTTCAACTGCTGTTACTCATTTCTATTAGACAACATCTAACCAAGATATTGACTTGCACTTTGACATTGGCACTGCTACTGTGTTTGATTGCACTGTCAATCTAAAAAAATCTTTCAGACTAGCAGTAAAACATGTAATTGTTTAACTTCTTTCTGCATAAGCTTTTCTGTCCAACACTTGCTGTCATTGCATAGCGTGTGAGAGGATAACATATGTTATACAAAGGCCGGGAAGAGCACACTAATTCATTGTTCATGGTATTAATTCACTATTTTTGAATATTTTATGGGCATTTAGCATGAGCAGATAAGATATACCTATCTACAATTATTCTCAATTAGTGGTGGCAGGAGACTTTATATTATTCTACTCAGAAAGCTGGACATATTTTTAAGACCGTCGTTTGCTTTCTACTGCATGGCTGCATGACTTCGTTTCTTTGGCAAAGAGTGAGAGCATTCACTGCTTGTGTCTTTTGAAGAAAAGGGCTCTAACATCAGCATGCCTGTTTTCTACTTAATGCATTATCACTCGTAGGATACAGTAGTAGTGAGGAGTAGTTCAAGTCGTGCAAGAAGAGTTGGCGGGCTCAGGGTACTCGCTAGCGTTGTGTCCCCGTGCCCAGAGGCATTGTCACCCACCGACATCATGATGCCACCCTTCTGAGAAAGCCGAGGGATGGGTGCCTTTGCATTACAGAATGGTCGGGGTTGGAAGGGACCTCTGTGGGTCACCCAGTCCAACCCTCCTGCTGAAGCAGGGTCACCTACAGTAGGCTGTAGAGGACCTTGTCCAGGCGGGTCTTGAATATGTCCAGAGAAGGAGACTCCACAGCCTCCCTGGGCAGCCTGGGCCAGGGCTCCGTCACCCTCAGAGGGAAGAAGTTCTTCCTCATGTTCAGACGGAACATCCTCTGCTTCAGTTTGTGCCCATTGCCCCTTGTCCTGTCGCTGGGCACCAGTGGAAAGAGTCTGGCCCCATCCTCCTGACACCCACCCTGCAGATATTTGTAAGTATATATTAGGTCCCCACCATGTGCCCACACCACGTTTGTTTCTGTGTGCAGACAGCCTGCACCTTCGGGATTTATTGCTTGAAAAGATCACTACCCAGGTAGGAAAACGGTGCTAGCATCTGTAGTGCTGTGTAGCTAACACCGAGTGGGGTGCCGGGTCCCCATCCTCCAGCAGCTCAAGCACTGCGTAACCAACACCGAGTGGGATGCTGGGTCCCCATCCTCCAGCAGCTCAGCTTCTTTGGTTTCAGACCTCCCACAGCAAGAGACGGGACGTCTCGGGACATTGTGTCAGTCTTTGCGTGGCGGCTTCTATTGAGGGTTAAAATTCGATGACCAACATTTTGCTCGTTAGTCAGCACTGTTGAAGTTTGAATTTGGAAATCAAGAGGTAAAATGCACCGACGTGCTGAATTTTTCCGTCCTCCTGCTGAAGTGCGTGCACAGTACTACAAGGTAGACGCTCACGACTGAAAATCCACGTTTCAGAGAAGTTTCACTGTTTTAATCAAAACATAGGGAAATCCTGGTGTTTAAATCTTGTATTGTTTCTTTGATGCAGTACTTTGAAAACTTCCTTCGTTTTGATGATTGGAATTATTTTTAAACAGACGGAAACAGCACTTCAAATCAATTAATCTTAAGTATTTTAGCCTAATACTGAGAATTTATTGTCATCCACTTACTTCCTCTCCATACCGAATGCTTAATGCAAGCTTGCTTGCTTATGCCTACTCTGTAAATTAGCATTATCCACCCTATATCTGCTTGTTTCTGAAGAATTATTGTACAAAGCCTCATTTTAAGGAGGTCAGACCCCTGCATGATGATTTGTTGTTCATGAATCTACTTTGTGCCAATTTGTGTGTGCATGTGCAATCAGAAGTGACTTGGAGTGAGTGAGATAATAATCATCTGCTGCTGATATGAAGACTTCCTCTATTCGACTACCATGAATCAGGCTGATTCCAAGTGAATGAGATTTTAATCACCTGTCACTGCCGCCAGCACTTTCTCTATATTTATGATAATTTTTTTTGTCTTTTTATTGAAATCAGTGTTGACTGAATCAAGTAATCCTGATTAGCAATCTCACTGTATCCAGTCAAGAGTGAAATGCATCAGAGCATTATTGGTACACTGAACATACTGAAATTGAAAAAAAAAAAGGACTAGGCTAAGTGTGTTGGGGTGTTGCCTTGTCTGTAGGTGAGAGCTGGAGTGTGCGAGCCCCTTTTAATTGCCCCCCAAACTTGAAGGGTTGCTGGTTCTGCGCGGCTGACGCGGAGCAGTGACTGCGGGCGGTGGCTGGCTCGGGGCTGTGGAGGTCGCACACTGGGTTGGTTCTGCTGGCAGCGACACCGACGGAAACTCAGCTGGATGGAGGGAGCGTGGCCGCCAGGCTGGCACGCGAGGGAGTCAGGGCGATGGAGGGCAGCCTTCCTAGAAGGAGGGATCTCCCTTTATCCAAGTTTTGTAAAAAAAGAAATTAAAAAAATATATATTTAAACAGAGGAACATTATAACATTCATAAACTGTGATCTGGACCACTGTTTTTGCTGAGTGAGGCACAATTATTTATTTTTGTAGCAGTTCATATGTTTTCTTTGCAGTGATTTTGTTACCTTGTGTTGCAGGAAATTTCAGATCTTTAAGGCTATGGCAGTAAACCCCAAATCACAGAATCACAGAATGTTCGGGGTTGGAAGGGACCTCTGTGGGTCACCCAGCCCAACCCCCTGCCCAAGCAGGGTCACCCAGAGCAGGCTGCACAGGACCGCGGCCAGGCGGGGCTGGAATATCTCCAGAGAAGGAGACTCCACAGTCTCCCTGGGCAGCCTGGTCCAGTGCTCTGCCACCCTCCTTGAAAGCCCTATTTATTTTTAAAAAGAATTAGACCAGCCTGTTCTTCAGGGGCATTGTCAGATCTGCAGCAGCTTTGGCAGCGTGTGCTCCTGTGTCCCCTTCCTGGCAGGGTGAGCAGGAGGTGCCCCTGGTGGCGTTGGGCAGAGAAAACAGAAAAGGGCTGTGAAGCTCCTGTGTAGCATTTCTGAAAGAAGCGGTGGAAGCAAGGAAATATTCTGATTACTATTATTCTAAGCCTAAGTATACTGCAATTAGAAAACTCAATATTCGATCCAGTCCTCAAATCATATTTTGCTACATTACATAGTTATAAGTATCATAAGAGATTACATTGCTAATAGCACAATAGCTGCAGTGGTGCTGGAGGGGAAAAAAGTGGTCTTACTGCTGTCTACCGAGGCCTGTTCCTCTTTGTCCTGGAGCCAAGGGTTATCTCTATTTATTTATTCCTTACATTTGTTTTCTTGTCCTTCTTACTGTTTCTTCCATTCATTTTGTTCAACTGTATTCCCTCTTCTCTTCCCCTCCTTTCTTAAAATTTTAATACACTTTCAAAAACGCTCTTAGAAAGAGCCTACCAACTGCAGGGGCCTCCGTTCCACGTGTGGCCCTGGCTGACTTTGTCTTCGTCCGCATTTCTCATCCTCCATTTCTTCTTCTGCCCAGCGTACCTGTGCTTCGGTATTTTGCCATCCGTTCACAGAATCACAGAATCACAGAATCACAGAATCACAGAACCACAGAATCACAGAATGGTAGGGTTTGGAAGGGACCTCTGTGGGTCATCTAGTCCAACCCTCCTGCCGAAGCAGGGTCACCTACAGTAGGCTGTAGAGGACCTTGTCCAGGCGGGTCTGGAATATCTCCAGAGAAGGAGACTCCACAACCTCCCTGGGCAGCCTGTTCCAGTGCTCCGTCAGCTCTTCTTCTCCTTCACTCTTGATTTTGTTATCTTTGTCCCAGTCTTAAAATTTTAGCAGATTTTTGATATTGTAGCGCTACGGTCATCTCACTTCTCAGTTCTGTCCTGGTCAGTCATAGGCTTCTTTTTCAGTTCTGTTCCTTCCTTAGTCTTTGTCATTTTGTCTTCTGTGCCTTGCTGACTCTTCCCCTTCGTCTCCCTTTCTGTTCATAAAGCTACATGTGGGTTTGGTCCTGTTTTTCCTTTTTCTATATGGTCTCCTTCCACCAAGGAGCTACAACTATCAGCTCGTGAGGTGACTTACAGGTCTGTCACTCATCTCCTGACTGGTTTTGCTCTGCAGACCTTTACCTCAGTCTCTCTTTCGAAGATCTCTTTCAGCAGGCTTGCACTACACTTGAACTAAATGTGAGCAAAAGCTAATACCATCTTCAAAGTTTTCAGAAGATGTTGCTGAAGCCATAACTGGTGTCTGTCACTTGTGTCACCATGGTGGAGCTGTCTTTGAACACACCACTTTCAAGCCACAGACAAATTCTTCTCCCACAATACCATCTTTATACTTTTTTTCTTTCATTAAAGGAAAGAATTCTTGTCCTGGGACTCCGGCTTTCAGGAATCTCACTTCTTTATCCTTCTTACCATTTTCCTCTTCTGCTCCAAGAGGCAGTGGAAGCCTTCGCTCCCCTCTCGTTCTGACCACAGGCTCTGCCTTCCCCCTTGCGTTACACACAAATGGCTTGCCTTGCATTCGCAGCCTTTGCAATTTACTCAGCGTATTTATTCTTACAAAGTGTTTGCCTTCCCTTTTGCTTTGACCTGTCGGCTGTACCAGCGATGCCAATGGTCATCACCAGCTGGTGTTTCAAGGGCAGAATCCTGCATTCTTCCCCTTGTACAAGATATGCAATGCCTTATCCTGGACGTAAACTCCAAAAACATTCATTTGTGCTCTTTCAGCTGTCTCTCCTTATTCATATCACCACATTTATAGCAAGATGCAGAACAACGCCAAAAAGAGAATAAGCCAAGAAAGAAGAATGGCTTCCTCATTTTTCCCATAGTGTGCGAAAGCATAATTTGATCTGGAAGCAGTGGTTGTGGCTAGATATTCTAGAGTACCTATTTCTGTCTCTGGCACCCAGAACGATCGCAAATGGGAGGAGCGATGCTACCTGGACCCTGCAGGAAGTGGAGGTCTTGCAGAGCTGCTTCTGAGAGGGAGGGGAAGAATTGAAGCTGTGCTGTGCTTTCTGCTTGCTCTCTCCTGTCTGTCCTGCTCCTTCTCCCCTGCCACTTCCATGAACTGCTTCTGTTGCTCGTAGGCTCTCTGTCTTAATTATATTTTGGGACATTTTATGACAGGGTCTGTCTTCACTGGGAGGTTTTTTCAGAACTCAGACTGTGGAACCATTATCCTTACTGAGCCTCCTGGTTTTACCATGCATACCTCACCATGGATGAACAAAGCTGTTGTCCCATCGTCCTGCAAACGGACCCCAGAATCCGTATTGACCTCAACCCTGTTCTGTCTTCCACTGTCACCTGTGGTAGGCACCAGCCCCCTGCCCCTCGCCCAGCCACAGCCCCGTGCCCACAGTCCGGAGGCTGGAAGCAGCCTGGAAACGTGGTCTTCTTGTGTGGGAGAGGGAGGTGGAAGAGCCGGCAGCAGCTCCTGATGAGAGCGAATGGGTGCCAGCACCCGGTGGCCTCACTGCAGGGTCTCTTCCCAGCAGCTGCTGCCGGCACATTTTTCTGGGGTTTTGCGCAGCCCAATTTTAGGCGTCCTAAGCAGCACATCTTGCTTCTGCAACTGCCTCGCAGCCCAGGCAGTTCACCGTCAGAATATTTTCCTGCGTCTTTCTTTACATTTTTCCACTCTTTTTTTCTCCTTTTGTCCTTCTGTTGTAACACCTACTTACCACGTAGTCCCTGCTTCTTTATGCTCTTCTAGGTATTTATTACAGACACCTTCTCGTTTGTCACTGAGCCAAGTAAACACCTGTTTAGCTGTTTTAATCCATCATCAGGAATCAACTTCTTCACCTTTTGCTAATTTTCTTACCATCACGACGCTTCTTCATTAGTTCCAGAATAGCTTTTGGCTGCATATTCAGTTTACTAAATAATGCATATGGTATGCATAGCCATACTAGCCCCTCTGTATACATTACCTTTTAATAGCTGCTTATACACATATTTTACTATCTGTACAATTTCTCTCCTGCAAAAACCCACAACTTCCTCATTTTTAAGGGTGTGTTTGACCTTCTCTGTGAGAATTTCAGGCATTAATGAGCACCAATACAGCCTTCCTCCCACCCAAAATACAAGTTTTTGGCAGACAAAACATAAATAGAAGTTAAAAAATAAACTGCTTGATGGACCACAGGCTGATTTCAACCGCTGACAACAGTTGCAGTAGAGTTCCTTATTTGCTCTCTGGATTTGTGCTGCTGCTGGTGGTGTGCTGGTGACTGGCCACTGAAGGCTGTAACTGGGGCAGATCCCCAGTGTAGAATCAGTTCGAGTTATTTCTGAATTGTCATTAATCTTATTCTTTTCCTCATTTGCTAATAGGCCTACTTTCTCTTTACTTTTTAGCATATAAACAATTATAGACTCTTTTCAGTGGTGCCCAGCGACAGGACAAGGGGCAACGGGCACAAACTGAAGCACAGGAAGTTCCGTCTGAACATGAGGAAGAACTTCTTTCGTCTGAGGGTGACGGAGCCCTGGCCCAGGCTGCCCAGGGAGGCTGTGGAGTCTCCTTCTCTGGAGATATTCCAGCCCCACCTGGACACGGTGCTGTGCAGCCTGCTCTGGGTGACCCTGCTTGGGCAGGCGGTTGGGCTGGGTGACCCACAGAGGTCCCTTCCAACCCCGACCATTCTGTGATTCTGTGATTCTGTGATATTAAAAGAACATTCTTAAGGTTTCAAAGGCAAGCATCCAAAAGTAAAGCAAACAAGCAAAAATGCTGTAATAAAGGTACCCACTGCAAGCTTTTGGTCCTTGCGTATAGGCATTAAGGTCTTGGGTTTAGTTCCATAATCAGAAACAGGATTTTCCCCCCACAGCATCCCTACCTCATTCACTACTGCGTGGTAATATTTTCCTTCATTGTTCAGTGTGTGGTCCTCTGATGCCTTACTTATTGTGCGCTGTTCAAGTCTCGTCTCGAAAAGAACCCACCAAAATTCCTCCCTGGGCCGTCTTACAGAGCTGTCACTGTTGTGTAGGTCTGCAACGGAAATTTCCTTCTACAATGTCCTTGTCACATGAAGCATCCCTGCTTTAGAAATGGGACATTGACGCGCAGAGAAAGTAAGAGCTAGGTAGCTAAGTGTCTCGGCAAGTGCTGCGCAGGAGAGGCCCAGGATCTGATTTTTCACACCCTGTGTAGCACGTATGTACATTTATGCACATATGTACATGCACTAGGTACATTTTGCACCTCTATGTATGTACACAACTGTGCATTTTAGAAGTCCGAAACACAGCTATCATTGAGTTCAGTCGTAGCAACACGCACAAATCGTAGTCTGGAGTTGCAAGTCAGGTACGAAAAACTGAGTCCTGCAGAATTAATCATCACCTGTAAAAATATTGGTGTCAACAGACCTGGCGAGGGTTATCAGAGACAGAGGGCTGAAGTGTCCTATGGAGGGTAGCTAATTACCATGGCCGTCTTTCTTTCAAGCTCCTGACTTATCCTTTTCCCAATTTTTAACGTTACCAGTAAGGTGTGAGAGGGCTGGTTAAAAAGTCTTTAATTAATCGTTCACCTAAACTATATGAGGAATGGTTTTGTGAAGAAAGTAGTTTTAGCTACTGAATTGCACAGCATCTAACAGTGGACAGTAAGGGTGTAAAATAAGACCCTTCATGCAATTTTCTACATTCTAAAGAAAAACCTAGATATGATTTTCCTGTGCCCACGGGACATCAGGATCTTTGAAACATTTAAATCCACCGCAGAGACCTTATCAAACTTAGCTGTGGACGGCTACTAATGAGAACGATCCCTACAATTTACCAGGTATTTATTTGTTCACAGCAGAGCAGTGATAAGGCTGGGAACCTTGCGTCCCATCTAAAAGGTAGAGTGGGACAGCCTAGTGGGAACACATTCCTCTGCTCCTACCCCCAGAGAAACTCTCTCAGCTAATTAATCAGCTTCTCCCTCGTTGACGGCCTGCTGAAGAAAAACTGCTCTGACACTTTGTTGTTTAGTCTGAGTATTTGGGAAGAACAGGAAGGACTACACACCAGGTAGACATCCCTCAAGGATCAACATTGGAAAAGCATTTGTTTTCACAAAGCTGGAAAGGAAGACGGAGAGGAATTGAGCCTGGGCTTGGGATAGTGGGTGAAAAACAGCAGAAGGAAGGGAGCTGAGGAGAAGTAAAGGGGGAGAGGCAGCAATGTTCTGTCGAGTGACAGGACCGGCAACCGCATGCAGATACAAATGGACAAGGAACAAGGATGAAAAGGAGCGGTTTCCATAAAAAAAAAGTCCTGGACGATCTGTTCTCCCGTTCTGCTAAGTACTCTGTTCCAAATAGAAGGTGTCACCAAGGTCACATATTGCCAGCAGACAGATAGGAAAATCAAAAAAGAGCTACAGAAGGTCTCAAATACTAGGAGGTAACCAGGAAACCATGAATTCTAAAAAAGACGGAGAAAAAATAAATGCAAGGAAGTTGCTGAAGTTATTAAACGATAAGATTAATACTCAAGTTCATTTCAGTTGGTTGGCTATCCAATCAACTACTGTTGCTAATTGGATTAGTTGCCAAAATAAGCTAAGAATAGAACCTTCTCTTTTCTTATTGTTAATGCCTTCCAGGGGAAAAGTCCTTGCGGACAAAAATTAAGTCTTTATTTCTAGCAACATAAAATTATCCTCTATAAAAATGAATAACCTTAACACTTGGCTGTACCTCTTCTCCTGCCGATCTTCCAGTGGTTAAAAGTCTTCTGCAGTTACAGTGTGCTGTGAGATGGAACATTCTTGTTCTTCTCCAAATCAAGTGGTTTGTGGCAGATGCCTACTATTGTTCCTCTTTATTTTGTCATTCTTTCTTGTCCTTTCTCGAAGAATTTCATTGCTACATGTTCCACGGTTGACTTACAGCTTTCTGGCAATATAAATACTTCTGACATAATGGAACAACCCTAGAGAAAGCCTTAGGTAATTTCAGAGTGCCCCTTAATATGGAGAAGCCTGAGCATCCCTCCGTCAAGTTTTTTTCCTGAAGCCAGCACATCTGTTTCCGAAACAGCTCCCTGAGAAGGAAGCCAGTTCCTCTTTCATTGCTTTATAAAAAGTGCATCTAAATAATAACCTGCAAATAAGTTACGTGTATAATGCAGGCTCTGTGTTGTGTTCTTCTGCCCTGCAAAAACGACAGATCCACTGAAATGATTAATATAACAATTTCTGTTATTTAATTTGTAGTATTATTTTATTCTTTGTATTAATACATCTTCTCAAACCAAAGCAAGCATGTAGCCTACTCTTTCCTGAGCCTGTCTGTATGAATTTTTGTATATAAAGATACCCAGTGTCGCCCTCAGTTTCCAACTCAAGTAAACAGGTTGTTTCTTGGGTTCTTCAGCTCTTATTATCTCACATATCTAAAGGCCTAATTAATTAATCCAGGCTCTATCTTTAGGTCTGAGCTTTAGATTTTTATTTGAACAAACTAAAAGCCCTGTAACTTAGAAGCGGAGATGTCCTGAAGTCCTTTATAAAACGTCATCATAGGTGCAGGACGGAGGACGAGACATTTGACGAAGCTGTATGTGATTCTCCCCAAAGGCCAGAAAACGTTGTCTTCTGCTATAGAGCAGCAATGCATGGCGTGATACGGGTTTGACTGCCGAGAGGGAAGTCTTGCATCCAGCGTGGGTTCCTGGCTGCTCGCACCCATCTGCCAAAGGTCCGAGGTCACTGCAAAGGTGGCCTGACCTGCCTGCTGCCTGCTGCGGGAAGGGACGGGGTGCCCAGCATGGGTCCTGTGCTCAAGAGCCAGCATCCCTGCTCCATGCAGTGGTCGGTGTGTTCACCGGAGAAGCTACATTTGCTGCGGCTTGAGTTAAAAAACATCTTTCAGCAAATTATTTCTAATGAGCTGAAGCCGATGCTCTCGTTTTTACTCTCCGTACTTTAATTAAACTCCCTGGATAGGTTCTTCCTTGTGAAAGTAAGACACACGCTGGACTATCTCACAAAACAACAGCCTGTTACTACTATCTGTGGAGCTGGTGGCTTGAAAATGGTGACAGTTTGTAGTAATGTGTAATCTACTCACTTCACAGGCTTGCGTACAGGACGCAACGAACCTGTCTGTTTTGTCCGCTGGTCTGAGCTTCTCTTCCATTAACAACGATTTCTGCGTTCGTTAGTGAATGGTGGTAATGCCGAGCTCTGTGCAAGAAAAGAAATGTGTACAGTTGTTACATACATTGAATATATTTTCCATCCGTTTACGTCAAATACATTTTTCTAGTAGGGGACTAGTAGAGTAAACACCTTAGAAAAAAGCACCTATCCAAAGAAGCCTCCTTTAAAATTATGCCAAGTTTTAATTCTAATTGATAAAGAAATCATATCTCTGTGATTAGTTTGGACCTCTCTTTAAGTCTGGTGTGATAAAACCATCCGAATGCTATCTATGCAGAAAGTAGGGTAGCAATGCCTGCCTGAGTGTGCAGCCACCCCGGGTCAGTAGCGCTGTGAAGCAGCAGCTATCCCATCCATCTCCGTGGAAAGCGAGCTTTGAAAAGCTAAAGTTGCAAAATTATATCTCATGCCTGTCATCAAACCATTATCAGCTTCCTCACTGCTGAGTCGTACAGATATCGAGAGATATTTATCTGTCCCAGAAATCCTGCCCCAGATTAGGTGCCAACATTTCCACCTGTTACTTACTCATCTGTTCAACTTACTCGTCTGTTAAACTGGGTCTTACAAGTACATTCAAATATTTTTAATTTGAAATTCTCATCATTGCAGAATGTGAACATTTATGGACAAAGTAAAATTTTATGTCAACTAATCAAGAGGGAAAAATGCCATAAATATAATTTACTTTCTTTTATTTATTTGAAGAAAAGTATTTGAATTCCTTTAACATACTTGCAGTTGTCCCAGAATCGCAGAGGCACTACAGTTACCCTGGAGAGGGCAGAGACCTTACTGTGAAATACTGAGAGTCTTGGCTGTACCTGGTAGGCAAAGATGGCTCTCCAGACCCAACCCAAATGTCAATGAGGAAGGACAGTTTGTTACTTGCGGGTGCAGACTGACGGAACTTGTCCTATAGTAGCTCTCCAACATGGATCCCACCAGATAAAATATCCAGCTAGCCATTTGATGTATGTCTGGATAGCAAACTGTTGCCCGATGTGGGGAGCAAGCACCAGATATTTGTCCGGTTGTATCTGCCACAGGGCCGGGATGTGTGGGCACTTGCCGGTGGTTTTCGATTAAGGAGACCACTCTGCAAATGCTCATAGAGGACCCAACAGACTATGGAACGCATCTGAGACACATTTGCGGCTAAATATGATCCAGCTGTGTGGAACGGTGCTTATTATCAGAAAAGTTTGGGGAGATACCCAGAATGTCATGCAGTTCTACTAATATTAGCTTTAGCAACTCACAATTATAATGACTAATTGGAGCCATCACTCATTGCTATTGAGTTCCCAGGTGAAAACTATGGACCAGAACCTCCATTAGCATAAATTAGCATTGGAAAGTCAATTAAGTTACACTGATTTTTACACTAGTTTTACCATCTTTCATAAGGCTGACAGAAAAAAGACCCATTTCTGACTTGAATTCCCCATATTTTTTTCCCCTCCAAAGCAAATTTTTGTTATGTTTCTGAACAGGTCTCCATAAACATGTCCACCTTCAGCTAGAGCGCAGCACAGACGTTGCTTTGCCAAGCAGAGCAGCCTTGCTTATCTAGTTTCTTGACCACAACCTGCACCTTCCAAGATGATTTCGGTGAGCTGGAGTGTTGCTGCTCTCCTCAGCTTAGGATTTATTGCTGATAAAAGAGCGTTTTCTGTGAAATATCTCTTCCGGGGAACTTGGTCCCACTCCCATACCATGAGTGGAGAAGGTTGGGGTTTTTTTCTGTGTTGTGTGTGTATACACAAGGGGAGAAGAGGGGAAATATGGCCGAAAAGGGTAAAAATATGAGACATGAATACTTACAGTGATTTAAGGAAAAAAGAACATGATAATTTGCATTATGTTTAGAAATTGGTGTGTGAGTACCTAAATACATAGTTTTAAAGCAAAAATGTTTTTCAGTAAACACAAATCTTAATGGAAATCTGTCAGAAAGGTACAGAAAAAGATCTGCAGGCTGATAGATAGTATAAACTTCAAGCAGAACACTCTGAATGTTTTACCCTAGCTTGAAGTTATCAGAGACGCTCAGGAGCGCGTTCCTGAAGAGAGGCATCTGCAGAGCCCTGGTAGTTCAGCAGGCCTCTCATCCAGCAGACCTCTGTAACTGAATAAGATCAGGTGAACTATGTGGCAGTGAAAATAAAAATTAATGGAAGCCTAACAAGTCCAACAGCTTTGAGATTTTTTGAACCATACAACGCATAGGTACTGGTTTGTGCGTTTTTTTTTTTAATTACAAAAAAAAATCGCAGTGGTAAAGCACTCGGGGTTTGGGCTTTTTTGTAAAAGATTACCTTACATCTGCAGAGATAGATCAGTGTCAGGCTGGCCCTGTGTTACTTTAGGGACCGAACAAGTGCAGAAGCCCGAGGTCTGCCGAATAGAGTGCAAGTGTATCCGACGTAATGATAAATTCCCCACAGCATCATTTTTCATTTGCAGTGGCACCAGCGTATCTGCCCTGGTCCACCAGGAAAGGCTCGTGCCAATTGTCAGGCAGAAGACATGAGCTGAATTTCTTGTTTTGCATCTGAAACGTGTTTTTATAGTTCAGGTGTTCCCACTAACATTGCAGTTTCCGTCGCCCTGGGAGCAGGGCTGTCGTTTGGCCGCACTCTTTATTCTTTGTGGTGTTCCCACGGGAGGTCCTGCCCTGGGAGCCCACCTGCGGGGGCAGCCAGAGCAGTCATCCTGCACGGTCCTGCGAAGCTGCTCGGGGCTGAGATGCTTCCTCAAAACCAAATTCCTCTCCTGTGTCTTCACCCTTCGGTTCAGCCTTGCTATCTGCCACCGGTGCCCGTAACATCTGCCCTGACCCGGGTCTCTCACGCCTGTGCGCATCTTCCACGTCCCCACAGCTCTCTGCCACCCAGCGCCCGACACGCGCGGTCCTGTGACCGGCTCTGCCTCCACACCTCGCTCTTCCCAACCCTGTCCCTGTCCCCGCAGCCGCCTCGCCTTACAGCAGCCCGGGACCGAACGCGAACGGGGCGACGCGGCCGTCCGCGGTCACACACGCAGATTTGAGGCCACATTATTCTGCTCAGTATTTCTATCCGCTGTCCTACTTTGTTTCAGCATCCCTTGAAACTGTCTTTGCTTGCAGTAGATAATTTTTTTGACAGATTCCTTACCTCCATCAGCGTGAACGAAGTAACACATGACTGCAGCAAAATGTTCTGGATTTAAACATTTTCCTAGGCCTGACCTCTTGGCTGTCTCTGTGCACTTTTTCCTCCCAGTTAATGCTCCTTCCGTGGAGCGCCCGGCTCCTCTGGGCATCCCCACTCAGCAGACGGGGCTGATAGCGAGCACCACGCGGGGAGAGATCTTTCGAATCAGATCATCATACTTGTTCCCTCTTGTTTGATTTCAACTTAGATACTGTTTTAATTATCGCTGCTAAGAGTTTTGGTGGTACAGTGTTTACATGAGGGAGTCTGTAAATACAGTGGCATCGCATAGCTCCTCGTAACTGAGGATCCGGCGTATATCGCCCAGTTGAAAACAGCATCCCAAGCCACGGCCTGCAGTGAGATAGATGTCTTTGCTCGGGGAAATTTTCCGATAGACTTCAGCCCCTCCGCGCTGCTGCCTGCCGCCTGCCTCCATTTTGAAGCCGGAGACCTTGCAGGGCGTCGGGCAGCACGGCTGAGAGGACATCGTTCTCCCAAAATACCGAGCGCCTGTGCCCTGGTCCAGCTGGGTGCAAGATGAGCCGGGGGAAATTTCAGAGAGTAAGCATTAAAAAAAAAAAAAAAAGCCCCAAATAAAGCCCATAGATGGTAATGACAATGTTTTGTTATCTTTATGTTGTTTTCTTTGCATGCTTGTTAAAAAGTGGAGTCAGAGTGTCTGAGACGGAGCCCTAACAAGTTCCTTCTAATCAGCCCCGGAATGCTTCTGTCAGGCACAAGAAAAATGCTCAGCTTGAACAAAGCTGCATTTTTCCCCCAAGAAACACATTTGTTTAAAGATTGGCCTGTCAATTTGTGAATCAACATTTCGGCTTTTTGCTCAGACATCATGCTTTTGCTTTTTTTTCCCCCAAGAAGGGGAAATAATACAAAGCTGCTATTTGTTGTTTGAAGGAAGTAAACTTCATCAGGTCGACTTAGATGTGTGCTTCAAATGTCACTCAGTACAGCTTTCTTGTAATGAAACGCTGCATACAGATTTCTTCCTTTAGGCTCAAGGGGATTAGACCCAGTAAAAGAAAAATTCAGTCTTCCTTGCTGTGGTGCATCAGAGTGAGAAGTTTAAAATCCACAATTTATTCAAATATTGATATTTCTACTTGTCAGAAGAGAGGTGCCTTGAAATTTCCACTGAGCACTGTTGTCAGAAGAATTGCAAGAAATGTGTCAGATAATTCATAAACGGAGTTCACTACTGTGAAATCAGTTGGGAACAGCAAAAAAAAATATATTCTTGTCGATGTAGAATAGGGGCAATATAACAGAAAATAGCACTCACTTTTCCATCATGTCAAGCAAATGCTCAATTTGGGGCAGGTATTTTTTTTTAAACAGCTTGCCGCTTCTGGAGAAGCCCACAATGCATGAAAAATGTGTGGAGCTGGGCTCTGCAGACAAGAGCTCTGTTTGTTGCTTTTCTCATCCCGCCCAGCCCAGCGCGGGCGCGGGGAGGGCCTGGTTCTGCATGTGGTTTGCATTAAAGCCTTAAAAAGCTGTGAACGGCTGGGGTAATGATGTAAAGCGCTAGTGTAAATTCCAAACTGTTGATAGCAGCGAGGGAAGCCGGAGAAATCTCCTTCGGATTTTTTTAACCCTCGCCGTGTGCTGCAGTCACCCAGCCCTTCGCTCGGCGGCTGGAGAAGCGGGGTGCTCCGGGTTGCGCGGGGCACGCGTGCCGTTCCTTCTGCTTTCGGAAGGTGCTGCCCGGTGCTGGTGACGCTCTGATTTTTGCTAGATTTCAGCTATGAAAACGAGTGACGTCAGGAGCAGGCGAGCCTGCTTTGTGGCGGGGCTGCGCAGAAGCGGGGCTCGCTCCGAGCCGCGGCGCTGACAAGCCTGCCCGCCGATAACGAACGGCAGAGGAGCAGAAACTGGGGCAATAGAGAAATATGACTATGGAAACGCATCTCTCGCTGCCGTACGGTCGCATAGTTCAGGGGGCCGCTGACAAGAGGCATCCTGGTGCGGCTCGCAGCCCAGCTGGGTGGTGGTGATACGAAAGGCAGCGAGCGCGATAAGGCTGTGCCGCAGCGGGCTCACAGGGCTGCCCGAAGCATCCTTGCGAGCGCAGGTTTTGTAAGGGGCAACTCCCTAAAATATTTCCTGTTTTCCGTCTAACGCATTAAAAATGCATTTTCTGTGATTTTATTGCACTTTTATTACAATGCCTTTGAAAAATAGGTAGCTTAGTTAAAGCTTATGTGAATATTTTAGAAATACCCTTAAAATAACAATACGAGCCTTTTATTAGTCAGTATAAGAATAGCTAACTGCAGTGCCTTTACTAGTAAAGGCATTATGGTGATCGCATTCCTCTTTATTTTTCTTTTTTGTTTAAATTCGGTACATAGAAACTATCCTAGGCTGGCATTATACTTCTGCAGAGGAAACTGAGCTAAATATTGCAGAATTTACTTCTCTCCTGCTGTAGTTAAACTCCAGGAAATAAAGGGGGTGAATTCAACCCACAGACTGAATTTGCAGAATGCGTTTTTCTGTGCGCTTTTTTGCGGCGGCGATTCCGGCTGCTGGAACAACCCCTACCAGGAACCCCCTTGCTCGAGCACCCCACAGATGTTTACCCCACCATTTCCAAACTGGTTTCTTTCTATGTGTGAAGCGGAGACCGTTTCCTAATCCCCCTTTCATTAGCTCCCTGTATTCTTTGCTTGCTCCAGAGTGGACACTACAAGAGGCTGACATCTTTGGCTCGTTAGAGCATAGATGCCTGCAGAAGCTGACGTTTTCCACGCCTGCTTGCAGCCTATTTTTCCTTTACACCCATTGCTTACTGTCTGCTCGGTGTCTAGGCGAATCTGTCATCTGTGCCGGAGCACAGCCCGCTGCACCACTGACAGTAAGAAGGTAAACGCTGGCTGCCTGAATCCCCCATTAACTTTGTGAAGCGTATTGATTTCTTGTAAAAATAATGATATTGACAGGCTTTCCAGGAGTAATTGTTTCCAGAGCACAAAGGTCAGCGCTGAGAGTGAAGGGTTTTGGAGCCGGGGTACTCCGCAGACATTTCTGCAAAGTGCTGGGGGATGGATGGAAACAAACAGCAACAGTTTGAGACTCTCGAAATTTAAGTGCATTGACAAAACACCTAGTAGGGGGCTGGCAGCATTATTGTACTCATGAGTCATTAATAGCAAACAGCTCGCTTTGGACAACATCATTGTTTGGCGCGGGGAGATTTGTAGACAAACAATAGCAATAAAAGTAGCTCTCGCCATCGCTGCGCTGCCTCGCCGCGCAGGGCTCCCGCTCCCGGCCCTCCGAAACGGCCCTGCGGCTTCCTCTGCTTCCTAAGCAGTGGCCCAGGAAAAACCCTGGAATAATCTGGGGCAAATTCCCTCCCCTTTTTGGATACGCATTTTTTGCGTGTCAAGGCGGGGAGGAAATCAGGCAAAGAAAAAGCAAAACACGTGGAGTTGCCGTTGGCCTGAGTTAATCGGACGGCCGGAGGTGACCAGGCTGCCGGCGACAGAGGATGCTGTGCGGGGACGGGCGGTCCCGCGCCATCCTGGGCACAGCAACGAGGAGCTGCCGGGCCTCGGCGGCGTGGGGCAGAGAGCAGAGGCAGCTCAGCCCCAGCTCCGGAACAGCCCGGCGTTGGCTGCTCAGCGGCGTCGCTGCGAGCGGATTGCGTTTGAGAAACGAACTGCGGCGGGAAATCGCTTGCGGTTCCGATATGCAGCAGGGCGGCGTTCGTGAGGCTGAACGTCCATCTGTTTGTCTGCCCGTCCAGAATTTTCTTTCTCAGACCACAGCGTGAAAAGGCTGAAAAATGTCCTTTTGCTGTGCTGTAGCATCCTTGTGCTGTACCATGGCATCCCTGTGCCGTACTATAGCATCCCTGTGCTGTCTTGTAGCATCCCTGTGCTGTGCTGTGGCATCCCTGTGCTGTACCATAGCATCCCTGTGCTGTCTTGTAGCATCCTTGTGCTGTAGTGTAGCATCCCTGTACTGTGCTGTGGCATCACTGTGCTGTACCATGGCATTCCTGTGCTGTAGTGTAGCATCCCTGTGCTGTAGTGTAGCATCCCTGTGCTGTACCATGGCATTCCTGTGCTGTACCGTAGCATCCCTGTGCTGTCTTGTAGCATCCTTGTGCTGTAGTGTAGCATCCCTGTGCTGTGCTGTGGCATCCCTGTGCTGTACCATGGCATCCCTGTGCCGTACTGTGGCATCCCTGTGCTGTCTTGTAGCATCCTTGTGCTGTAGTGTAGCATCCCTGTGCTGTCTTGTAGCATCCTTGTGCTGTAGTGTAGCATCCCTGTGCTGTGCTGTGGCATCCCTGTGCTATAGTGTAGCATCCCTGTGCTGTGCTGTGGCATCCCTGTGCTGTACCATGGCATTCCTGTGCTGTAGTGTAGCATCCCTGTGCTGTAGTGTAGCATCCCTGTGCTGTACCATGGCATCCCTGTGCTGTCTTGTAGCATCCTCGTGCTGTAGTGTAGCATCCCTGTGCTGTACCATAGCATCCCTGTGCTGTCTTGTAGCATCCTTGTGCTGTAGTGTAGCATCCCTGTGCTGTACCATAGCATCCCTGTGCTGTAGTGTAGCATCCCTGTGCTGTAGTGTAGCATCCCTGTGCTGTAGTGTAGCATCCCTGTGCTGTCTTGTAGCATCCCTGTGCCGTACTGTGGCATCCCTGTGCTGTCTTGTAGCATCCTTGTGCTGTAGTGTAGCATCCCTGTGCTGTAGTGTAGCATCCCTGTGCTGTCTTGTAGCATCCTTGTGCTGTAGTATAGCATCCCTGTGCTGTGCTGTGGCATCCCTGTGCTATAGTGTAGCATCCCTGTGCTGTGCTGTGGCATCCCTGTGCTGTCTTGTAGCATCCCTGTTGCTGTGCTGCCCACTCAGGACAATGCAGGCAGAAAGGCATGGCCGGCTTCCAAGCCACCTTTGCCACTCCCGAGATAAAATATAAAGCAGAGGCTATTTCTTGGATAAACCGAAGATGGGAAGAGGGAAGGACGTGGGCATTTTTATTACTATTGTCTATTTCTAAGCAACAGTTAGAAGTGGCAGCTGAAAAAACAGTGATTCAATTTCACTTTATTAAACGTAGGTATTTAAACATTTTTATTGCTTTGCCCTTTATACTGCATAGTTGCTAATGTTTAAACCTGTGTTGCTATTTTTAGACACTAA
>NC_134419.1:79169402-79176902 GCF_030867145.1 Opisthocomus hoazin | reverse complement strand
TTTTGTTGGCAATGCTTTGACATCTGGCTGGAAAAAACGCAAGAGTGTGCATGTGTGTGTGTGTGCGTGCGTCTGGACGCGGGCGCGTGAGTAAATAATACGAAAATAAAGATCGGCGTGATGATAAATGCGGTTAATATTCCGCAAGGGTGACTGTGCTTCCGGACCTTCTGATAAATACAGAGAATTATCGTGTACCCGAAGGGTAATTATAAAAAGTTAGAGGGGGTGTGGAGTTTTTTTGTGCTTTACTTAAACAGGGCAGATAGAAAAAGAATATATACAGCAGTTTAATTTGATCTATTTATAGTACTGAGAAGGGGCATCATTTTATATTGGATATGCTGTGAAAACTGTGGGAGACAAACATGTTGCAATTTCACAATCTTGTTCTTAATATTATTGAAAGAGAGCTGTTCTTGGCAGTAATAAATTTAACACAAAAATCAAATACAAAACAAATTTATTCTTCCAGAGCTGATACCCCAGTCATTTCTTTCTTGTCTTGCATTAAGCTTTAAAATCAACTGTCACTCCCTATCGATTGCATCTGAATTGTTATCTATATTTCTCAAAAGTACTCTTGACAGTTAATACAGTGTAAATTATAATCTGGGGAAATGCTGCTTGTATTTGGCAGCAAATTGCTTAGATTCTGACTAAAGCTGCTTTTATTTTCCATCCTTTTCTTGAGGCCATCTATTCTAGTAAGGATCATTCAGTCCAAATTATTTTAAATTTACACTCAGCTACTATGTAAATCATATTGTGGAAATCAGTGTAGGAATCAATCCTGAATTCTGCACAACAGCTGAGTGTAGAGGTATTAAATTAATAAAGGAATGGCACTACAAAGCGCAGGAGCGGGGATAGTTTGGGTTCTGCTTTGCATTGCAGCTCGTTTTCAAACCAGGTGAACCATCTCCAGGTTCCTTTGGTGCGAGTGCAGAATTTTAAGCAGGCAGAAACCAGCCAGGCTCCCACACGGTCACGGCCAAAGCCACCAGTGGTGGTTGGTTGTTTCCATGGATGAAGCAGGGCTGAAGAGAAGCGGTCGGAGCCTGGAACTGCAGCCCAGCACACGCTCCTGAGAAAGCAGGCAAGTAATTAAAAAAATTACATCATTCCAATGTAACTGTGCTTTAGGAAGAAAAGAAGTATGCAATGAGAAAAAGAGGAAAATTAGTAAAATATCCTGGCTTGATAAAGCTCAGCAGGACTGCCATCTCCCCTTCTGAGGAGAGACGGTCCCAAGCCCTCCTCCAGGGATTCTCGTAAACATCACCAGGACAAACGCGTCGTTCTGGCTCTATAATTTCAGATCGATTTGTGTCACGGATTAGCATTCATTCTGATATGAGACAAGGAACAACTGATTCAAAAAATACAGCTAAAATGAAGTAGGTCAATGGTTTGTTGTCAACTCAGAACCTGGGTAAAGCCAACTTCGGCGAAAGAATTTGCGTAACAGTCAGTGCCGTATCTTCAGGGGACGAGGTTCGTGTTAATGCTGGGGTGTCTGAAAGAACATATTTGTCAAGGCGTTTCAATAAATACAAATCAAGTGTCAATGTCAAAGTGATAGTAAGCGACTCCTCTTCAAGTGGAGCTCCCCGTTGCGCTCCCTACGGAGATCTGCTATAAGGCAGCTGGTACACTCCAGTTTTGTTTAATGACTCTCAGTGACGGTGTGAGCAACGCATACAATAATAGTTGTAATTATCTTCCCTTTTAATAATTTGCCCTACTGTAATGTACGTGGTCAGGATAGAAGGAGCTGTACATACAAAAGCTCCATGTAGTCCCGCCAATGGATGGACTAACATTTCTATCTCTCACCTGCAGAAAGTAGGCTTCTCCTAAATAGTTCCCACAAGTTAGTGTCATAGGTACACCGACTGTCTAGAAATTAAAAAAAGAAACCCCAAAAAACCGTGGCAAAGGTGCTGTAACTGATGGCAGATCATAACTGTTCAGTAGTGCCAAGTATCTCCTTTTCTTAACGATTGTGAGTCAGCAAAGTCAGTACTTGTATTTTGAAGTCCTTCATTTAAATTTCTCAGCTTTATCTTCAAAAAGACTCTGTTCTTAAAAAGGATAGGGACAGTCAAAGGTGGAGAGGACTAAATTAGTCAGGCTGAACATCTCTGAAACTGTAGCTCTACCAACAAGATTAGCATCAAATAACAAAACTAGGGGTTTTGTACTCTGGATAATTCATAGTGGGAGAAAAGCCAATAATGAATTTAAATGCTCGGACGTGACTTTTTTCCTTGTGGTTGTTCCTACCTGGCAGGTATCGGGCTGTAGGGCTCCAGGGCAGGGGACTGCCTTCTCTGCAGAGCTTTCCTGCTGAGAGCCAGGCAACATCCCTCCTCCCCCGCTCTCCCACCACCGGCGGTGGGGAGCACGGCATCGCCGGGCAAGGAGTCAGAGGCAATAAGAGAAGGAAATACAATCGGCTGTGCCAGAAGAAGAATGTTTTTCTAGCTCTGAGCTCATGTATCAGGGACATACTATGCTTCTTTCTGGAACTGAAGTCGGAATTTCTTGAGACTTCATTTTCTTTCGCTTTTAGCAGATTGTTGTGGAAAGCACTGACGCTGCGAGTCTCTTATGGCTAAATTATGTGTTCAGAGTTAGCCGGAGTATAGATTTAGTCTTGCCGCTGTTGCACAGAGTCCATTGTAAGATAATTTGTCCCACTCAATTAGACTAAGTTGTCATGTGAGAAGCGCTGAGCTCCCACAGCCAGGTGGCCGGCGGCACCAGAGGTAGCGTGCTCAGGGCGAGCACCCGGGCAAGCACACCACCCCGCCGCCAGCGAACAGTCCAGCAGCGCTCATTTACCGGCTGGGAGAGAGGACTTTTGAAGCTCTGTTTCTTCTGGTGCTTCATAGAGAAGGCTGGATGGTTCCAGGTAACAACATTTCTATCTTCCAATTCTAAGAGTAGGGAATTATGCTGAGAAATACTTTAAAGAACCCTGAGGTAGAAAGTCAAACACTGACCGTTTCATTTTTGGCAGAATTAAAGTTGTCCATTGTAACCTGAATTTCATCCCCTTTATGAACACGAGATCTGATAAGGTCCTCAACTGCAGGATGACTTCTCGCGTTTGTGACCTTTTCCATGGTTGATGCCCACTGGGAATATTTTTCCAGGTGTGCATCAGCATTGTGTCGTGAAGGAGACTTATCTGTAGCTTCTTTTGTTTGTTTGTCACTGAAGTTAGGTAATATTTAGTGTCTGCGGCAGAGGAAGGAAGGTATCAGTCCTCCAGCTGGGTCCTGCTGACCCAATGAATTAAGTCTCAAATACAATTTCTCTGTCTATTCCTGTCAGATATTTTCTGTGTCATCTTGGACGAGTCATAACCAGTGTCTCCGAGTTGCAGCACCCTTCTGTGTCTAGTGGCTGTTTAACAGCCCCTCGGAGCTTTCACTGTAGGTGTGCGGAGTGCTCACCCTGCGCCTGCTTCCCGCAGGACCTGGCGCGTGGACTGTGCCGTGGAACACTTCTGATTGTGCAGGGTAACTGGGAGGTGGGACAGAGGAAAGCCTTGGAAACCACAAAGTATAACCTAAAGAAGAGTTTAAGGATAGTCAACCGGCGTGTAGTAGACCACGTCCCGGTAAGCCAAGCTGTTGATGGCAGGACGCAGACCTCCTGCCACTTGTGCTGGTCCAGGTGGAGCCAGCCCAGAGGTCTCCACGCTGGGGTGGTGGTCGGTTGGCTCCAGCACGTTAAATCACAGCCGGCTGGTCAGAATGGCACCCAGCCCAGCAGGGCTGGTTTCAGTCTCTTTGTACTTCGTCCTGACTGAAAGCCAGTAACGCGGCGGTAATTTAACCTCCTAGAAGGGCAGTGCTGTTAATTCTGAAATGCTTAAATGTGATGGGGAGAAATGTCTATAAGGAGGTTGATAAGACATTGACTTAATAAATTACAAGGTTAGGAAGATGTGCCCCGTGGAAGTCACAGTGCTACGTGTTTTTCAGGGAATATAAAAAACGTGTGAGGTAATGTTAATCATCATTCTCCATCCTGCACGCTGAGTAGGACAGCTATTCTACATATGAGAAAGTGATAAAATATAATCATAGAATTTAATACTTATAAATCAATACTATGTGAAGATTGTGCAAGCATTTGTTAACTTGTGGGTAGTTGACAGTGAGCGTTTCTTTAATGTAGAGTCTTTAATTTGCAGATATCTGTTATTGAAAGTAGTGATGAAAAACTTGCATTTATTCTGGGATCTGGGATTCTGGATCTCTTTAATGTAGAGTCTTTAATTTGCAGATATCTGTTATTGAAAGTAGTGATGAAAAACTTGCATTTATTCTGGGACATTTACAAGTGGATGTGCCGTTCCATTTCGAACGAGACTACAAATCAATGAATTTATCCTCTAACCACTATAATCATAATTTGCTAGTTGTTTAGTTGGAGGGAGTTTTTAAATGAAAAAAGGATCATAATCATTATACCAACAACAAGACTGATTAATTAATTAGTCCTCACTGAGATATTTAGATGTACCAACTTTCAAAGTGTCCAGTACGAAGCTAAATTACTTCCCTGTTGTTCTGGCTTGGCGTTTATGGTAATTTGTCAAGCCTATATGCAGTAATGGATTGACTCATATAACGAAGGCTATAATTGCAGCTGTTAGGTAGGCCTTCTTTATCTCGGCCTGTCTGAGTCCCCATTCCTGCATGATTTCTTGCTGTGCCGAAGCCATGTGTGTCTTGTTTTGTTTTAATACATTACTGACCCAGGGTCTCAGGTTACTGGGGTTCCTGTCATACATTTAGTTCCACTCTCATAAAGCATTGCACAAAAAATGCTGGAACAAGGTAACAATCATTGCTCAATATACGAAGTATAAATGTCAGAGTGTAAAACTTGACTGCAGGAGAACAGTGTGGGGGGAGATAATAATTGAAAATAGGACACTCGGAGCTGTGGCAGCGAGGCTGTGAGTTATAGGGGCTCCTACGGCATCGTGCAATATGTCTGCTGTGTCTTGTTTATCATTATAAGCTTGGTATCAACCATAACTTTACTACACATATTGCACCATACCGGCGTGTTTTGTTCCGGTCTCTAAAAATGCCCTTGCAGACCACACCAGGTCACGTCCTCTGCTGGAATGGCAAATCCAAAAGGAGCCCTGGCATCCTCACCAGCACGGTACAGGAGTCTGTGTTGGGTAGAAAATTTAGTAGAGCAAAGCGCTTGTTAAGTTGTTCAGTACTTTTAAACTATGTTCTTCTTCTGTGATCCTATCTTCACCCTGACACACCACTTACTTACTTTTAAAAGTGTCTAAGTGTGACAACAGATATTTCGTAAACTTCTCTTTTCATCTTTGATAACTTACATAACGGAAGAAGTTAACAGGTTGTTCACTTAATAGGGACCAGTCATACAGGATTTTTTTAATAACTTGCTGGAAGGGGGGAAAAAACACTCTTGGCTAATATGAAGCATATTTTGCATTTATTATGGGAAAAAATTTTCAGGTAGGAGGTGAGGAGACAATTTGGGAATTTTCGTTAGCTGAAAAACTGCATATTAAACATGAATTGTGATTTTCCATCTGGCCCTACTGGTTAGGAAGCTGCAGTTGGGCATGATCTTCACTGTCAATCAAGAGTCCCCAACTGCGAGATGCAAACCTCATGACGAAGCCCACCCCAACTCATTAAACCAAAGCAAACTGTATGAAGTGCGCCGCTGTGTGATTTTAATATTTGGTGCATGTGACAGGATCATTTTAGTGATTTGCAGGATTTATCTCCTCTTAAAAGTACTGCCTAAGGCTACTCTAATTGGTAGGAAAGCAAATTCCCCCTTCTCCTCCTGTCACTCTTTGTTTTATTTACTGAGAACTGCCGAAACCTATTTACACAATAATGAGGATAAATCACCGTGATGCTTTCAACACAAAGAGAAATGTTGCGTGAGTTGAAAGCTGTACAATTAAAACTAAATTCAAAATATTTCTGAAGTAGTGCCTACAGTTAGTGATAGTGAAATAAAATTAAGACAAATGATATGAGCGTACATTGCAACTTGTGCAGTTAGACAGCTAAAATCAAAATTCTTGAAGCATCTTTTATGATGGACAATTTCATTCAAGATTGCAATTAAGTAAATGTATGGAAGTTGCCGACAATAGCCCAGATGTTCCCCCTAGATACGTCTGCAGCTCTTTCATTTTTCCCATGGACGTGGAGTTCAGCTGCTTCCACCACAGTTGTCTTCTCCACAAGGTGCCCAACGGCAGCCTCTCCACGTGCTGGTCAGGGTGGAGGTCCTACAGGTGGGGAGGACACTCCTCTGTGCGGGTGTGAGGTGGCACCTCACTCACTCTTGCATCCTGTAGAAGTCACTTGAAAAGGAGACGGCAGCTTCAAGCTGAGAACAGCCCAGGATAAGCATCAAGGTGAACGCTGAGAATGCAACATCTGAAGCCGCTGGCCACCATGCTCCTGCAGATCTCAGTATGGCTCAATGCTGACTAAGGGTTTCCACATGAAGATTTCCCTTGACTGACTTTCATGGGGGAAAAAAAAACCTGCTGGGGTTGTTGCAGTGGAATGAGTTATGGGCCCTTGTTCCTGCGGCCTGATTCTGTGCTTCTTGTTGGTAGACCCCCGCTGAAACAACCTGGTCTACGAACATCATCTCAAAACGGGCTGCTCAGCACCTGCTGCATTTTGTAGAAACGTGGAACAGTCTTGAAATGCTTACTTACTTACTTACTTACTATAGACCTCATGTAACACTATCGTGAGACATTTTATGCGTGTTTTGAAAAATAATAATTAAAAATCAAATGAAGATATGCACTATGGAGAGATCTTTGCTCTTACCTATTTTTCAGTCCATACTGTAACAACCAGACAGCAGAACAAAATCCATCTGTGTTTAGCAGAGCAAGTGACACTGACCAAAACCCCTTTTACAGAGCACTCTCCGTCTGGCCTCGATTTACCCTGGTGCAAGGCCCCAGCCCTCACGTTAGACTGTACTCCTGAAACCAAGAAAACGCCATACGCACCATGAAGGGAAACTCACGTCTTTGGAGAACAGCCTCTCATTTTCTGTTGGACACGCAGGCAGCTTCCCAGCGCTCAGTGGTAACGGGAGAGGTGGCAAAGCAACAGGACGATGCCGAATGGTTCTGCCCACATGGCACCATGG
Organism: Opisthocomus hoazin; assembly: GCF_030867145.1. Taxonomy (NCBI): domain Eukaryota; kingdom Metazoa; phylum Chordata; class Aves; order Opisthocomiformes; family Opisthocomidae; genus Opisthocomus; species Opisthocomus hoazin. Next base: position 79,169,684 of record NC_134419.1, on the reverse strand, counting down.
GCCGGTGGTGTCAAGAAGTTGCCGGTGTTTGGCACCGCTTCGCTTGTACGCACAGCTATTGCTGAGGCTCCAGCACAGACCAGAGATCTTCCTTGCCGTTAAGTGCAATGTGAGATACCAATAAGTGTAATAATGAATAATTAAAGATGTATCTCTTATTAGAACACAAGTTTCATGTTATCTGTGAAAGGAACTTCATTTTCACTGAAACGAATGGGAAATAAATTCTTTTCACAGAAGCTTCACAAGGTATTTTTCACAGATGTTGCAATAAATTACTTA
>NC_134419.1:79156902-79159402 GCF_030867145.1 Opisthocomus hoazin | reverse complement strand
AAAGCTTCCCAAAGCGGTTTTAATTTTTTCTGCGTCGAAAAATGCGCTCCGCACCGTCCGGTGGCTCAGAAAACAAAGGAGGAAGCTCTCTGTCTGCGGAAGGGTAGAGGTGTCTGCTTAACTGCGACGCTGCTGTGAATATCGTACCCGTGCAAATGGGCTGCGCCTGAATAAAAAGCTAATTACCAGCGAGTTCGTTTAGCCAACCCATTTGAGGAAGCTGATATAAATATGGAGGAAATAACATAATAGTAGTTTTAGTGAAGAACTGCCTTAGGACAAAGACAAAGAATAAAAAATGTCTTTTGTATTTACTCGAAACAAATGAATGGTATCAGGTGAAAAATATCTGTCTGTACTTGTTCAGATTTAAGGCCTACAAATTTGCACCTTATTTCAATTTCCTGCATGCACTGAGGAAGTGCAAATAGCTTATTCAGAGGCAGATTAATGCAAAAGAGCTGAGGGGGGACATAAATCTACAAGCAGTGACTTGTACCATCATGTAAGTGTAATGATTATCAAACTGAAATCAGGTCTCAGAGTATCAGCTTAACACAGAGAAAATTTGCTTGATGTGAGAGTATTAAAGTCATGCTATAATATATCCATACACTGTGACTAAATTTTATAGTTCATGAAGCATATTAGTATTACACTATATCCTGGTACATTCAAAAGGTGATTTCCATTTAGATGCTCATTTTTCATGAAGATAAATATGACATGAATCATAATTTCCCTGAAGTAAATATTACAAATAATAAAATACTCAGGCAAGCAAGTTGAGGAATGACAGTAATGTTTTCCATTTGTATGGTAAGTGGTGAACCTTGTGGCCTATCAAGTAACAAATTGAATGTTTAATCTTTCTCCATGCAGATTGAGGATGGCAAAGTAGCAGCCCGTCTCACAACAAATTGAGAGTTCTCTGGTGGCTCATGGAGTATCAGCTATTTTGTCTTTGGAGGCCAATAGAGAGTGTCAGCAGAGCTTTGTCAAAATAGATCACAAGCATGAAGTTGTAAAATTGCAATTTACAGCAAAAAGACTTTGGGATAACTGGCAAATCTTAGGCATGCTAAATACACGGCAAATATTTAGAGAAGCTTTGTAAGGCAATTTAAATATTGTTAGGGGAAGTTGGTTAGCATCTGTGGAACGTCCCGAAGGTAAAAAAGCCCCACGTAGCCTATCAAACAGTAAATATTCCGTCTGAATAATAAAAATAGCCGTCTTTGTGCGTATCCAGACAGGGAGGCGAAGCAGGCAGTTTAGGACACTTTAAAGCTGTTTTAATTCGGGAATATTTCGGAGGATTGGATTCTGTTCTTCGAACGCTCTCGCCGTACCGAACCTGTCCCGTCTTCTGCTGCTCCTTTGTCCCCGGCCTGCGGAGCCACTTCGGAGCTCGAAGCAGAGCTGAGAGCTCGGCAGCTTCCTCGGCGCTCGCCTCGGTCTCCGCGTCCCGGCGGGGCGAAGTGCCCGGTGCCAGCGTCGCTGCGCCCGCGTCGCGGTTCGCTCTGCGCCGGCTGGAAGCCGCGTGTGCCGCACGGGCAGGGGGACGCCCGCTTTGCCACGGGTTCTGTTGTGTATTAATTTTAAGTTGCAGTGTCTGCGCTACAAGATGACACCACCAGCATTTTGATTAAGGATTTTATACATGAAAAAATTTTCATTATCTTAGTTCCCAGTGATCTCCCAGGATTGGTTGGATTCCTGACCTGCAGCTGTGTCTCGGAGTGTCAGGATAAATGCTTGTGTATTAAAGTGCGACCTATGCTGTTTTCTCTGTTACATGAGCAATTAATGGGGCTTTTTACTCTTGGGAAAGTCAAGACTCTTCATAACAAAACATGCACCTTAGTGGGTTTTGCTCATTTTTCTTTCTGATTCAAGAGCAGTGTGATAAAGTTCTCCCTGTGACCCGAGACTCAGTGCAGTTCTGTCGTACACAGACACTGAATACTGAAGGGCCCCCTCCCCCCCCCCCCTATTTTTTGCCCTAAAAATCACGTTTCAGAAATCAAGATTGGAGAATAACTGTAAAATAATGTCTCAAAATTCTAGGATCGCGTGTCTGCTTCAGTTCAGAGAGTTATCGTTCATTAAATTAATTAACTCTTGCTGACTTTTAGGCAACTTTGAGATGGGGGCCCGTTAGAGAGCACCCGAGAACGCGAGTGTCTGTGATGCGGGGTTAAAAATTAATGTCGAGTGGCTTCCTTTTTTTGTGTAAAGGCAGAACCCAACGATAGGGGCTGTAGAGTGACGAAGGCAGCCCAGTCTTCACAGATCTGCTGGGTGTTGGCACCAGTTTCGCGATGAAACTGGAAATTCGTTCTCCATGTTTGGTTGCTTTTGGGCCAGCTGAGACCCTCGGGAACCTGGGGGATCCCTGTCCTGGGTCTGGGGAGATCCGGTTCCGGGTCTGGGGGATCCCTGTCCCGGTGTGGGGGATCCCAGTCCCAGCTCTGGGGAGGTCTGGATCCAGTCTAGG
>NC_134419.1:79136902-79146902 GCF_030867145.1 Opisthocomus hoazin | reverse complement strand
TATAGCAAGGTCTCATCTGTAGGCTTAACTGAACGCATTAACCGCACACCCGAAATACTGATGAAGATGAAAATGAAACAATTATTGGAGTAGAGCAAAATGGTGCTGGCAGGGCTGATGCGGTTGTCTGGGCTCTGGTTTGCATTGGACGTTGGGAAGATCTTATCTGATAAAGGGATGGAGGCTGCTTGTCACTGCAGGTTTCGGCTGACATCCTTACCAGAGGTCTCACCTCTCGTCAGCGCAGATTTTGGTTTCGGGTGTTGTACACTCCTACGCAGTACCTGAGATAAGATGAATTAAACCTTTACGTCCTGCTGAGGTTTATTTGCATGAATGACGCTTCTGTTTGGGGTCTGGTGGAAATGCGCTTTACTAATGATGTTTCTAGGATGTCATAGGTGGTTTTCTGCCTCAAATATTCCTTTGGCCAAACAATATTCGAATCGGACCAAACTAAAGCCGCTGGCTGTGCTTATAATACCAAGTATTTTCTTGCTTAGTGTTGAAATTCAAGTACAAAAGTCTTTCTGGTCTATTTGCTACAACACCTCCTCTCAAAAAGGTTAAGAAGAGGTGAAAAGGATGAAAAGGCACTTGCAGGGTTTAAAAAATCTTCTATGGAAAAAAACCATCTTTCATATCACAAAAAAGTCTCCCCTAGGTTGTTATGTGCATAAGGTGGAGGCTTAAGAGCAGACACATTTGCAGATGAACTGCTTTTACTAGCTTCTCCGAGACATGACATTTGTTCAGAAGATTAGCCAGGTTGTAATGTGTAGCATAATTGCACTGTGCGGATGTCCCAGAAGTGAGAACCTAATTGCTTGACAGGCCTATAACTTTGTGGTACGCTCTCACCTTGTTAGGTCCTTTTCTGATGCAGTTCAAATGAAGTCTGGCCGCAGGTGTGCCTAATTTACCTCGCAACAGAACGTGTGGAGTTTAATTGCACAGTGGTTGTTAGGAAAAATTGGTGGGTGGAATATCAAGTGACTTACTGTACGCGGATGGCAGATGGGCGTTGAGAGGCATCCTGAGCTAAGCGTATAGGTGAGGGGAGTTAATAAAAGATGTAAATTTTGTCTTAAAATAGTGAAGTCTGGTGGTAGGTAATACATTTTAATTAAGATGGTAGCGGTCCCCTTTCTAGCAATGTGTAAAATCAGAGCAAAGGAACATCACAAAGACTGCATTTTTCTCCCTATCAGTATTTTTGCAGCAGCTTAGCATGTTTCGGAAAGCTATTCTGCAAGACTGTATTTATTGAAAAAGACTACAATTTGTGCATATCATGCAAAATACAGCACCGAGAAGCAGATTTAGAAAGGCGTGCATTCTCATTCTGTTGGTCGCAACAAAGTTTGAGACATGACCAAACGGAGCTCGGATCCAGCTCCTCGCTTCTTGCCGCGTTGCAGCAATCTTGGGAGCGCAGGGCTCGCAGAGAAAGCGCCTGGCCCTGGTCTCTCTGCGGTAGGGATGGGTTCGTAGCATCCGTGGCCCTTGGTCAGCTGAGAGGAGCGATCAAGTTGATCGTCTTCTCCTGGCAAGCTTTGAGCAATGCCCTGCCGGGGAATATGGTGTTTAACTTGGGTTGTCTTCCTCTGAAAATCTTGTCTTGATGCCACCTGTGCTCCATGAACTCTCTGAAAACACAGATTAAAAAATAAAATAAAGTGTCTCGGTATCAAGGAATGCTGCAGAGCTGAAATATGAGCGCTGCTTCTGTGCACCCCAGCCTAGTGGCTTCAGTATTTAGCCCAATGCTCAGGTTCATCCTGGTGAACCTGAAGATGTCTAATTCCACCAAGCACGGGTGTTTTTCACCAAAGAATTGAACAAATAGCAGTTCCAGTTGATGTTTAGTGAAAGGGTGCCTAATAGCCATTTTTTGACAGGATGTGAGCTCTCTGTATAGAAACAATTAATCACAAATGCTTCACCTTAAAAACAATTCACGAGGAGCAGTGCTTAGCATTCCTAGTGTGCAATTCATTGGAGAGTTGCAGAGCAATTTGCAAACATTAGCTCGGCAAGCCTCACAACGCCCGTCTGAGATCAGAGAAAAAGCAGATAACATAGTCCTCTTCAGCCTGGCTGTGGCACTCAGGAGCTGCAAAGCTGGAGGTTCACCCCAGCCCCTGCCTCCCCTGAACCCGCTGGTCCCCTGCTGAGGTGGGCATCATCTGGGCCTTGCATAGCATTCCACGGGGTGGGAAGGTGTGCAAGAAAGAACAGAGTATGACAGAAATGCCATTATGTTTAGACCATACTCATTTGATCTGGAGATCATACGTATCTTAAGAAAACAGCCCAAAACAAGGCAGATAAAATTAGGGCGAGAGTGTGGCTAACAAAGATGCAGTTCCGTGGAGTCACTGATAGCGTCCCCGCAACAGTGTCCAGAAAACCTGAGTTCAAGTGAGCATCCAAGCTAGGAGATCACATCAACCACCACGGCAATCCAGCTCTCTTTCAGCTCAGCAGCTAAAAACCCTTTACACGTTTTGGGATAAGAAGTTTCAAAGAAACATGCATTCAGCTGAGCTGACAGCATCGATTTATTTGTGCACAACTTCAGTAAACCTAGTTGTTTCCCTCCTTGCGTCCCTGATATGACAGGTTGCTCCTTCAACATTAGCATCCACTATTAATATTTGGGTCCTGCTCAAGGTTTAACAGAAAAGGAAGACTGGTGACTAAAAGCACCAGTTTTTGATACGAGGGTACTCCTATAGTGCTCCTGTCTGAGCCTCAAAGCTTCGCAGGAGCGAGTGCGATGCGGTGCAGTGGCACAGTCGTACTTTCTGTCATCTTCTGTGGATGGGCCATGTTGGGGGCTGAAGAAGGGAAGACACCCCTGACTTGCCTCCTGCCGGGAAGGCTGTTGGCACATGGAAACTTTTGTGAGGTGTATACAGCGAGAATGGTCACAGTCACTTATGGAGACTGACAGGAATAAGTCATAGTTGTTCGTATTCTAAATGTAAAAGTTCTGCCTAACGTTGCTGTTCAACATGCATGAAGCTGGGCAGCACAAGCTGCTGGACTGTCACATCTGAGAAACCCTGGGTGAGGAGAAAGTCCTGAGCCTTGCTTGTCCTTAGCTGTCAGTCATTAGCCAAAAATCAGACCCATAGATCATTTTTTAAACTATGAAACATGAAAACACAGCTACGTAAAGAGGAGGCTTTCGGCTGTGATCATCCTCCTGCCTGAGGGCAGGACGGTTAGGGTCCATACGTCTTGCGTAGCCTGCGAGGTGGAGGCATCCCGTATCACTTCGTTCCTCCAGCATAGGAGGGTGGCAGAAAGGAGTTTGCACCTTCCCAAGCTTTTCCCCTTCCTAGAAGTGCTCGCTATGTTCCCAGGAGGCTTCGTTGCTACAAAATCCGTTTATGGGGAGATGCTTAGATGAGAAGGGTTAGTCTGAAATAATTGCTGGTTGCCGCTCAGCGAAAATGAGCTGGATTTCCATCCCCAGGTAGAGTGACTCCTCACAGTTAAAGGCTGGCAAAGGTTGAAGAGGTCATAAGACAGGGCCTAATTTGCCATGTTCCTTTGCTTTCAAAAACAATGAGGGAACCGGGGCCTTGCCTGTGGGCAGATCCTGCCTGGATCTCCCTGGAGTCAGCAGAAGTTGGATCGAGTCCCTTTGAATAGCGAAAGTTTCCAAACCAGAGGCAAAGCCAAATGTTTTTCAGAAGATTGATCATTCATTACCTTGGAATTTTTGGACATAGAGGTCATTACTGCTAATATAAGTTGTGAAAAAATAAAACGTATTAAAAAAATAGAGACAAATTCTCATCTGGTGTAAGTCTTTGCCTTTGAAGTCAATGAGTCATTGAAATCAACTTTCCCACACTGAGCTAAGGATATGGCCTGGAGTCAATACATTCATAGTTGTTGAAAAATTAAAAATATAAATTTGCCTTTTGCTGGCAATAATGTTCTGTTTACGACAGAGACCTTATGCTTTAAAGTAAGTTCATTAACTAATAGGAAAGTAATATTTCACTACCAGTATTCTTTTGGGTATAACTATTCATGATTAAATTTTATTAAACTTTTTAAAAATTGGATTTACATTTTGATGAATCTAATAGATTTCAATTTTGTATTTTTATAGATTCTTTCTAAAGTTTTTCCTCAAGTGCAATCAGAACTGTTTGAAGAATGCAGGCAACCCGCGAGACATGCGAAGATTCCAGGTACAGATCCCTCTTAAAGAATAAAAGATATATAAAAGACTTCCTCTCATCTTCATCTTGAAATTTTTTTAGTTCTTGAACCGGTATCAGTGCTTCTACTTAGTGTAGTTCCAATGCTGCCTGCCTTTAAAAAAGCCGCTGTTGGTATTTTGCATTTCCCCAATAATTTAAATGCTGGTTGCTGGGACTCGCGGATTCTGCAGTGGGCTCTGATGGATCAGTGCTGAACAAAGTGGGTCTCTCCTCGGAAAGTATTCCTGCAGTTTTCCTTCATACTAACACCTTGTGTTGTAGTGTGGCCTGTGCTCAGACCTGCAGAGGTTTTACACATGTAGACTGAGTAATCTTACTAACAGACATGACCACGGAGCCCAGTGAAGTTTGGATCTCACACAGGGTTTTTTCATATTTACAACTTGTAAACTGAGCATTGGTGGTCCAACCCACATATGTTTATTCCAGTTGTGTGCAAAAATGTGTAATACTTCACTTTCTCCTTACAGCTTTTGATAGATGTATCCTGTGGTGAATCGTAACACTACAGAGAGACAGCTGATGTGAAGGACAAATAATTTCCTCCGTATTGGGGGTCATTTGAAATGCTTGTTAGGAAATATATGCTTTCCGTTTCAAAATATTTCACAATTATTCCTATTTGAGACTAATAATAAACTAGTATTGAGATGTTCAAAACTTTCTTATTTTTGAGGAGAATAACTTGTGGTTAAACTCGATAGCAAAACATGTGACATCTGTTTTCATGCACAGCCAACCAACCGGCGAAGCCAGCACCCTTGAGCCAGCCAACAGAAAAGATCTGTAGCTGGAAAAAATATTTCTTCAAAACAATTGAGCCAAGCTTCCATTTTTCATGCATCTCAGCTTCACGTGGCATTGATGATATTGATCCATCTGAACAGAACAGAAGGTCAAACCTGGGATGAGTGGAGATGCCCTCTTTGTCCCACCGATGACTAAATGCAGCAGCAGTCGTGAGTGATCTTGTGGTCGACAGTGGAGCCAGTAGGCACTAGAAAGACTTCCCTGGGTCTCTTTAGCTAAGCTCCCTGCCTCTCAGAAGGTTTCACTGGACTTAACAGTATGTCAGATCTCGAACAGCATTTTTAACTGGTTTCACTGTCTCAGCACCTTCCTTTAGGTGCACTGCAGGAATAAGCCGATCTAACAAAGTGTAGCATGTCTACTTTCTTTTGCTGAACTACAGTATTTTCCCTTGGTGACTGACCTATATATACATGACAGAACAAAACTAGTTGTCATTTTTATATACACCTTACTCTGTCTTTTTAATATACCGTGTTCTAGGAACCAAATCCAGAAATCTTTGCTGAAAATCGCACTTGTATGTTTTGCCTTTTTTTTTAAAGTCTGCGAATCTCATTAAAAGTGAAAGCAGCTAGCCCAGTGGCCTGGCAGCAGCTCTGCGGCTGGGGTGAGCGTGCAACCTCAGCGCTCTCCATAGTGGATGCTGAGAAGAGTGAAAGTGTCCACTTCTGGGAGGACAAAGCTGGGGAAGCAGAGCAGCCTGGCGGAGAACTGCCCTCGGGCTGTTCTAAAGGGTACCGCAGATGGCTGTCTCAGAGGAGGCAGGATACACAGAAAAGGTGCTGTGATAGCTGAAAGCTAATTATGGATTGTGAATAAGAAACAGGATCAGAGGTGATCCCAAACACAGAAGCAGACAAGAATTTTCTTCTGATGCCTTGGACCAGCTCTGCGCAAAAGAAGGCTAGTTTTTCTCCTTCCATTTTTGTTCATTGTGTGTTTGGGTAAAGGAGCTGGGGGGAGAACCCTGGCAATCGTATCTGTTATACCCAAAAGTAAAAGAAACGGAAGATGAAAGCTGAAATCTGTACTAGCCGTTGCTGCCGTCACCAGTATGGTTGATAAGGCCTAACTTCGCCATTGACTTTAAGGACTCTACTAGCGTTAAACCCCAAAGAAAACTCTGCAGTGATTACTTTGTTCACAAAATCTGGAACCCACACCACAGGGCCCATGCTGGAATATTTAAATAAGATGTAAACGTCTATCCGCGCTAATAGCGATCGACCTCTGAAGCCGTGTTCCACACAAACACGGGCGCACCTCGCGGTTTCCTCTTTGGCTTGTGTTCACGCGATATCGCTTCCGGAAGGAGTTTTGCAGCTCCATTGTGGAGGTGTTTTTATCGGGAAGGTTGTGCGTTTTGCATATGTTCCGTTTCCATTTTCTACCGAGAAGCAGCTGGAAGCCAAAGAAGGCCCTATCCATCATCTCTTCTATGGCCGGACTCTGAACCTGGACACAAGAATAGGAGCCTTTCACTCAAAAATAAAGGAGGAAATTCCATTGACATACCAGGGTCAATCACCATCCAAATGAACTTGAGAAGGGATACTTTTCATGGATTGAAAACACTTTCACTATTCATATTCAACTCGGTCTTTTCAGATGCAAAAAAGTTCATTATCAGACATTAAATGTAATTGTAAAACTGACCTGGAGATCATTTACTGAAGAAAAAATGGGGAGTTACGTTGGTTCCTGATTTATTAAGCTTTTTTTATTTGGAATCCTCACAACCCTTCATTTGAAGACAGTCTCAAGTGGACAAATTTTAATTAGATAAACTATCTAATCAATATATCAACAGATCAATCAAAACAGCAGCTTTTAAAATGAGTGGCTAGAGGGGTGTTTCTGAAACTAATGGCTAGAAGAATATTTCCCTGAATTGAATTCATTTGTTAGCATAATAGGAGATTAAACTCTAATTAGTGTAGCAGGTTCTGAAGAGAAACAATAGTGAGTTAAAAATCACCAGCGTTCGCCACATAAACAAAGATGTATTCATAGCTGCCATTCACTCCCTTTAAAGAGCGAAGTAACAGGCGGCGATGTTGTTTTGTCTTGAAAAAAAAGATCTGATTCTGCGTCTGTGTTTCTGAAAATGCGCGGGGTTATTTCAATTTTGGCTCTTGTTTTCTGTTTCAGGTTGTTGTATCAACAACAGTCAATGTGGATGGCCACGTGCTGGCTGTCTCAGACAACATGTTTGTACACAACAATTCCAAACACGGGAGGCGGGCTCGCCGCCTTGACCCCTCAGAAGGTACGGCCCCTTCTTATCTGGAAAATGGTAGGCACACATTTACATGTCTTTTTTTATTTGCAATGCTTTTTTTTTTTTTTTTTGGCATCATACTTTCTGTTGATCCACTACTACGTTTACTTTTACATAATTTCTTCTCTCATCCATCAAATCACCCATTAAAAAAGTCCATTAGTATTTCTCAGCCCTTGTCAACCAGAATACAGGCGCTTCTGAATTTGCTGCTGACTTCTTTCTTTATTTAATACTTACAGTTTTGCAGTCACAACCAATTTTTCATCTTTTTCTACTTTTTTTTTTTTCAGTCTTGTTTTGCTTGCAGCTTTTTCTTGCTATTTAATTTGACTTGATTTTATTTTGGCTTGTCATATTCCTTGATCCAGAGGTACAGTCTCAGGTTATGTATGCAAGTTTAAGTGGATGGTAAAAACATGACCGAATCTGTAAAGAATTTACTGTGAGGTCAATTTCCTGTGGCTGGGCCTTACTGCAGATTACGGCAGGAGGGGGAGTGTATGAGAAAAACAGCATAAAATGTTTTTCTTCAGACTGACTCAGTGTGATTGACTTCTTGCCTGAACCGCTAAAAGAAGATAGTCTGAGATGAAGCGGAGAATGGAAAAGTGTCTCTGAAAATCCAGAATTGTGAAATACTATCTTTCTGGAGCCCATCAGCCTGCGAGCACACGATTGCAGCTGCGCTCATACACGTGCACATATGTATTTATTCTCCCACAAAGCCCAGCAAAATAATTTAGATTTAAATATCCCTTTGGTCACACTGAAAAATATACGTAAAGATACAAACGACTCTCAGGTAACCTGTTTTTGAATAGAATAGAATAGAATAGAATAGAATAGAACAGAACAGAACAGAACAGAATAGAATAGAATAGAACAGAACAGAACAGAACATTTTCAGTTGGAAGGGACCTACAATGCTCATCTAGTGCAGCTGCCTGGCCACTTCAGGGCTGACCAAAAATTAAATGCATAGGGATCAAGCACACCTTCGGTTCTTCGGGAGTCAGAATACTCAAACCCGCTGTGATTTGATGTATGGCGGCGTGGTCAGGCCGCGCACACCAGTTTCCCTGGGACTCTTCTTGTGAGTTGTTACTAACATATTGACAAGATCATGGCTTTTTACACTAATAAAATTAATTAAAGTAATAACAGAATACTAAGCTGCTAATACAATCATTGTCATTTTACGTTTCAAATAGTATTTACCAATGGGCACACAGAGAAATGAATGAGGCAAGCAACAATTATCAGAAGGAAATACGATCTAGACATCAAAAAATGGAAAAGGGTTTACAAATCTGCTGCAGTCCGCACACACAAAACTGATTTGTTTTTCTGCATTAATAACTAAGGTATAAGAGAACAAAAATATAATAATTAAAGGTCGCCCTGAGCACCAGAGTCATTATGGTCCATGACGTATTGTTTATCTCTTTCATATGCACCAAAAGTAGGTGTGTGTTTTGCCTAGCAACCGTCACTAATGAGGTTCACAATTAAGAAGGCTGAATCCTCTCCCCTAGTCCTCTCCCTCCCCAGAGAGCGAGAACTAGCAACATTATAGGTTCAAGTAAGCATGCTCAGCCCTGTGGTGTTAGGTTTTAGTCTAGGTCCAAATTCAGCCTCTTCTAATGAGCTATTATGATCTTAGCAAAATACAAGTATTTATTTTTGTAAGCTGCATGAAAAGAATTTGACTCTGAGCAGAAAATATCGCTTAGAAAAATAAAGGCCACTTTTACATGCTACAGAAAATCTACATAAACGTCGCTAACCAGCAGCTCCTTTTTGCAATAAGGCAATTGATTTGCTTTATTGAAATGTTAAAAATAGAGTGCCAGATCCTCTCTGCCTAACCTCCCATCAACGCTCATTCAAGTCAGCTGCACCTTTGCAAACGAATGTGAAAATCTGAACGCCGCTTCTCAAAATCCTACTTTTAATACCAGTTATAGTAACGAAATAACTCCAAGCAAACAGTCCTGTAGCATGACGTCAGAGGATCAGAATGCCCTCGAGTGCAGGAGGGGATGGCGGACCCAGGGCTGCGCACCCTCAGAGCTGCGAGTCGATGGGCTCAGCAGTGCTCAGCACCCTGGGGAGTGGGGCTGCGCTCCCCACGCGCCTCGGCAGCGTTAGGCAGGCTCTGCTCCGCCTGAAGCCAGCCCCACGGCTTCGCCGGGTTTTTGTGGAGCCTCTTAAAACGAGGATGTGTCACCTGCGAAGGAAATTCCCAAATTCCCAAAATTGTAACCTCGCTCGCACGAAAATCTTGGTTTCCTTCTGGTCAGGGTATCGCACTGGGGGCTGACACTCGACTGAAAATGGTGGTGTTTTGTGTCATGCTTCAAGTCAGTTGTGTCCCCGAGCCCGTCAAGCCGTGTCTTCCATCTGAGGTGGTATGCTTTGCATTAGTAACACATTCTTTAAAGAAAAGTGCCCGCTAAAAACCGCAGATATTTACTTCTCTGTAGCCTCTCCTTGCTAACACCTCATTATCCAATCATCTAATATTCACCAGCAGTATATACACACACTCGCAGATCGTTTCCAAGTAAACTAATTCCCCCTGCTGCTACTGTGGAAGGTTGCCATTGAATCCTTTGAGCTCACAAAAAGCACGGCAAATTATTTACAGTAG
>NC_134419.1:79129402-79131902 GCF_030867145.1 Opisthocomus hoazin | reverse complement strand
ACAAAGAGCCTTTAACTGTTTACTCGACAGACTGCGGGGATTCGGGGAGAGTTCTTGCTGCTTACTGGGTAGATAATGCAGATTGCAGATGATGTGCAGATGATGTGCATTTTGATGAATATTTTCCCACTAGACTGCAACTGTTTCTATCTATTAATTTAGATCTAATGGGAAAAGTATGTTCCTGGGTAGTTTTAAGCTAGGACTTTTTAAACAGTTAACGCATCGAGGATGTATTTTTCTGTCTGCCTAAGATCTATCGCTGAAATGAACTTTGAAATGAAGGTAGCATTTGAGATTCCCATCTTCCATCCATCCCCAAAGAAATCACAACCTGAGCACAACCAATGCTCGCATTCACACCTGGGTGCCTCACTTCTGGCTGACAAGGGAGAGAAAATTTACATTTTGTTGATCTTTCCGGTCGGGTTTTTACTAGAGTTGCCAAATGGGACGGTGGTGCCCGCGGTGCTGTTGGTGCTAACAACGTACCTCGAAAGCCGACGTTGTTTTGCAGCCTGCTGCAAAGGTGGCAGCGCTGGTGGGGCTGCATGCGGACACGGTTACAGCCTGAGAAAGGCTGTTACGAACACGGTCCATGCAAAGCTGCAGCAGAGTACACTGCCAAGTACAACTACTTCGCTAAGTGTTCAGCAAAATAAAAAAATGAATGAATTGAAAGCCTTACACTAAATTCCACGTATTTTAGCTGCTGCGAGCTGGTGCAGATCCACTGCATGCAGGGAAGCGCTGCAGATTTGAACCAGATGATGGTCTGGCTCTCAGTACACAGTTCTGGAATTTTGAACTGCTTTATACTAATGTCTTTAATGATTTCTTTGGTGAGGATTTTGCAAATTTGACAAATTTTACTATTTTAAACTTCTTTCTAATGTATAAATGCAACTATGTATGAAACTGTAAGGAAAAACCATTTGTTTCTTCTTTCCTGGGGTCATCTTTTGTCTTCATTGCTAAATAAAAGTGTTCAAAGGAATCCTGAAATGGTCAGGAGCTTCTCTTGCTGGAATTAAATTGTAATAAAGTTACATTACTGGCAACGCTTTAATGGGAGTATGTATTTAAAACACCTTTGGAGAGAGACAAATGCCTACATCCCAGCAATGAGAAAATACAAAGATAAATCCAGCACCTGCCTGACCGAGAAACTTCTGCCTGCTTCGCTTTGTCCTGAAGTGATAGGATGACCGAGATAGTCTTTGGAAATTACAGCTGCCATTGAGAGGGAAGCCAAGCCTCGCTGTATTTCAGAAAATGAAAATGCTGTAGCCCTAGAGGAGGGAGGGGCTGAGTCCCCAGGGCATCTGTTTCCCATCAGTGTCCCACCATGCTTGCAGTCTGGCTTGGCACTCTAACATTTAACCTTCCCAGCATGAGGTAGACCATAGGGCAACAAGGCTGCAGAATAATGAAACAAGAGTGTAGTGTGGTGCACAAAGCCTTTGTGAGTGGAGGAGTTGAGACATTAAATGATCAGGGTACAGAGATATGAAAGTTCCAGATTTTTCTGAGAAGCCCCCATTAGTCTCAAGCAGAAGGCAGAGCGCGCCGTCTCTCAGCAGGCAAAGGCAAGGCCTTTCCCCATCTATCCGTGCCTTTTTGCCCGCTGCTTTCAACTATTATAAAGATACAATTACCTTGGGAGATTGTGGCAGTTCAGTTGATTAGCATGGTGAATTAAAAGAATGAGTCACAAATGACATGTCCAGCTCTTCTCTACTAGTCCTTTGTATTCCCAGTGTACCTCACCCCTGTTGTAAGGAGGTCAAAAATTAGAGAGAGATAACAATTTTCAAGCAGCTAGCACTTAGGAGCAGAATTAACAATCATTCTGTATGTAATTGCCAGTTAATAGTAAATTGCCTTCCAGACTGTAAAATGCAATATAAACTGGTGGGCACCTAAAATTAAATTAATGAGGTATTTGCTGCATTTAAAAGTGAATAGTGCAAATTAATAACTGGGTACAATACTTGTTTTAATATATACCGAACAGTGCATCGTTTGCTTATTTAATAATAGTTTTAAAAGTGCTACCTGAAAAATTCTCTATCTGCCTGGGTAAATCGAGTGGTTTGTGCAGGTTGTAGCCATAATTTTGCTGGTAAAGTCTTCCAGGTTTCTAAATTAAATATAAGAGATTATTTTTTAATTAGAATATAAGCACTGCGGTGTTATTTGATTATGGCAAATTGTGATTTGTATGCTTCTAAATGAAATTATGTTACAGATAAAATTGCACCTTTCTGCACATATTTTGAGCTCGGTAGATTCCGTTGGTTTACTTGAAGATGAGCGGCAGTACTGTACTTACCGTGTATTTGTGGCACTGTGTTCCTGTTTTCTCAAAGTGTGTATTTTGCATAAGGATTGCCTAGGGAATAAAGGAAGTATAGTGTCACCCAGGGTATATTAAAATAGTTTTGAAGAACGCTGTTTGGCACCTGGAACTTTCCATGCTGACTGCTTTCAGCCTAGC
>NC_134419.1:79121902-79126902 GCF_030867145.1 Opisthocomus hoazin | reverse complement strand
CAGTATTCCCATTAAATTAATTTGTACCCTTATCAAAGTGCTATTGAGCTGAAAAGAAACATGTCCATTGACTTCATGGCCTTTGCTTTGAGTCTTCTGTGGAAAACGCAACACGGAAATGGAGAAAACACCCAGAAGCTCAGGGTTAATAAAAATAATGAGTTTATTATGTTTCGGAACTTCTTATACTGCTGTGTATTGCAGTGCTACTATAGCTAAAAAGCTTGGTAGTGTTTTTATGTCAAACCTCAGTTGCTGGGAAGTCTGCGTCTTACAGACACCTTTATTTGGCCACGTGGTATTCCTGAAAGTTGGTTTAAAGACACTGGCGTGCGCCTGGAGCCTCATGTACAATTTTTTTTTAAATTAATTCTCACAACTGTACAACTGTACAAGGGTAGTGAATGCAGTTCTCTAAAGAAAAAAGTCAAAAGGGGTTTAAAAAATATTTTGGATGTCTACTGTTATTTATATTTTTAAATAATTTCTATGACATTGTCCATTTTGTAGCTTCTGAACAAAACCTAATGTTTCTAAAAATTTTTTAAATCCCCGATTTTAAACCCATGGAATGGTCCAACCCAAACCATTCTATGATTCTATGATTTCATAAAAGTATGAAATATAGCTATTTCCACAAGAGTTGTTAGTCAATGGAGTTGTTATTCACAGGCTGAATATAAATTACTGTAGATGACTATTGATTTTTAAACACACAAACTTTCATTGAAACCATGCAAAGTTGCGTGATGAGAAAAGCTCCGTGGCAGAGCTGTTGCTCCTCAGCTGAGGCTCGTGGAAGGTCGGTTGAGTCTCGTGGAAGGTCGGTTGATGCTGGTCCCGGGCGTGGGCTGCTGGTTCGGAACGGTCCGTGCTCCTGCCGTGGGTGTGCGTTGGCGGGGGACGCGCGAGGGGAGCGAGCTGATGGGGGGATGCAGAGACCCGCGCTAGCAGCCCACGCTGGCTGAATTGCTCTTTTTATCCTAGGCTTCTCTAAGCTTGGAAGTTGCAGTCTAGGACTGGATAAGTTGATATTTTTAATTACGCATTTTCCAGCATATACAAATACTAAGGAGGAAAAGAAAGGACTTTTTTTTTTTTTTATACAATCTTGAGAATATCTCCTTAAATATGGATGTGGAGTATGGCTCCTCAGAAAACTTTGTTTTGTCTTGCTGGATACCCGAGTAGAAACCTTCAGCATTTTCAATTTTCTCTAAGGTAAATAATTTTAGTGTACAAAAACATTTTTATTTTGTACTACACAAGTATTTTTAAATAGTTATTGAAAACTAAACTAATAGTTTTACAGAATGCTGAGCAATTAGAATACTAATACTGTGGGCTTTCTTTCTACTTTTAACATTGCGATATCCACTGTGCTTTAGCATTTAATAAAGGTTTTTTTATAGACTCACAGAATTCCATTAGTTATTTGAGGTATTTATTCCGACATCCACAGGTCATACAGAGATTTCACAACTTTGAGCAAGATATATTTTCAATTCAAATTAATATATGACAGAGGAATATCATTGTAAAAGCTGTGTTAGGCGATGTTAAGGATCTGATTATAAATCCTATTTGTCTAAATATTACATTAGAATATTACAGTATTATATTCTTATGCTGAGTGATCGCTGCTAAATAGAAACAGAGGGAAGCTGTGCAGAATACCAGCTCCTACAGATGTTTGCCAAAGCGTCATGGATTTCGTATGCTTCTGAGGTGGATAAATACCTCTGCAGAGCTAAGCCAGTGACGACAGGCAAACGAGCAGGCTCTCCATTTGCTGAGATCGGGCATCATTTACAGCAGAGCACCTCAAATTCTCGTCTTTCGGGAGAACCGGGGCGCTTGGTCGTGCACCCTCCCGCACCACGAGCGCAGCCACCTCCTCCGGGTTTCTATGGCAGCTGGTGGCCATCAGCTCCATCGGCTCGTTGGGAAGGGGTGGGTGCTGCACCCTGTAACCCAGCCCTCTGCCACATAGCTGGGTGGTATCGTGCTGCACCCAGGAGGAATTTCCGTGCTCGCAGGCTCCAGGAGGAGTATGCCAGCATCCTTCTGTAAGGTGTGTACCAGGGAGCAAGAGGCAGGAGACGGATCCACACAGACTCCCCTGCGAGAAGGAGGTATTTATTCAGCTACGAGGCCTAGCAGAGGGGTAAACTCCCAAATAATACCACAAATATAAAACCAGATGCAAGCCTAGTTTATTCCAGCAAAATATATTTTAATTAATAAAATGCCTTGCAGTATTAAATAGTTGAAATGTAAGGTTTTGCTGCTTTGATGTAGTACCACAGTAGTGAAATGCTTTGGCAAATTAGCAATATGCCTTATTTATTGAAGTATTTTGTCCCATTAGTCATATCACATTGTTTTCATAAAATGCCATGTTTTATTACAGTTACATGTGTATTACACTGTGGTACTTGCTTGGCACGATTGCAGCATTTACGATTTGATCTCATTGAAGTTTGCTTCCCCTTTCACTCTGCACCGAAACGCTGCCAAGCCCCTCCTTTGCAATGCTCCGTGCTAACGACCGAGAAGATCTGGCTTCTTACTGGTGGGATCCTTAATTTCTCATGATCTGCTCGTTTTACATTTAAATCGTGGTGAATTTGCAGATATTTCACATGGCAAACTGTTCTCAGTTAGGTTGAAATGATTGATGCAGTCTGGTATGGTAACTCAGTTAACCAGTACACCAGGTATACTGTGCGTGGGTTGACTTTGAGTGGTTTCCATTCTCTACTTCATACTTCACTTTTTAATTACATTTTTCTAATCCAGTATCACAGACTCTAAATCTCTGTAAAAGCACCAGAGTGATGTCTGTACAATGCAGTTCAAGAAAGATGAGGAGCTACTGGAGAGAGTCCAGTGGAGGGCTACGAGGATGAGGAGGGGACTGGAGCATCTCTCCTACGAGGAGAGGCTGAGGGAGCTGGGCTTGTTCAGCCTGGAGAAGAGAAGGCTGAGAGGGGACCTTAGAAATGCCTCTAAATATCTGCAGGGTGGGGGTCAGGAGGACGGGGCCAGACTCTTTCCAGTGGTGCCCAGCGACAGGACAAGGGGCAACGGGCACAAACTGAAGCAGAGGAAGCTCCAGCTGAAGATGAGGAAGAACTTCTTCCCTCTGAGGGTGACGGAGCCCTGTCACAGGCTGCCCAGGGAGGTTGTGGAGTCTCCTTCTCTGGAGATATTCCAGACCCACCTGGACGCGGTGCTGTGCAGCCTGCTCTGGGTGACCCTGCTTGGGCAGGGGGGGTTGGACTGGGTGACCCACAGAGGTCCCTTCCAACCCCGAACATTCTGTGATTCTGTGATTCTGTATCTTGGGTTGACGCCTTAGGATGCCCGTGTCCCAGGTGAGGCTTGCTCCTCGCCATGAACCCGGCCATGGTGCTGCTCTCCGGCACCGTACACGTGGTCCATCCAGCGAGGCACCCGTCCAGTGGCCTTGGTGGGACACTGCAGGGGAACGCGTAGAAGCAGAGGGTGTACAAGGTCCTGTCCCTTGTGTTCTGCCTGCGCTGTGGCGTTCTTCGCTCACTTTTAGTGGCATGGGTTCACAGAGCTGGGGGATGATAAGCACCGAGAGGGTAGGGGCAAGGGTGTGGATCTTGCACCAGAGTCCTCGTGCTTCGGATGCTGTCTCCTTGCCCTGCCTCGGTCCCCAGCTGTGCTTGTGGAGGAACTGGGCAGCGCGGACAGGCTCGGAGAGGGAGAAGGAACTGGGCTGTGCTGGGAGAGCTGTGGAACCGTCCTGGTTCTGTAACCCTACCTTATGTTCTCTGCTCAGAGCTTGAAGTCTGCTGTCTACCTGTGAGGATTGCTCTGGGGAGGTCAGCATGGATGCCCACCCTCCTTCACCTTCATGGTGTGCTGCAGAGCTGCAGTGTGCACCCGGGTTTGCTCAAACTGCCCCAGCCACCATGCTGCCTTTTTGTTGGGACTGCCATCTTGCTTCACGGAAACTTCTTTTTCTTTCTTTTCTCATCTTTTTTCTAATTCATCTTCTGCCTTGCTTTCTGCTTTGCTTTCTCCCTCACTTTCTTCCTCTCCCTCTCATTCATTCATTCACTCATTTAAAGCAAATCTGTAGCTATTATGCTGGTAATGACTTTTTTGGCAAACATAAGAGCCTGACACACTACTGTTCTCAGCAGCAGTGGAAATGCAGGCATCCTTGGGGAACCCAAGGTCATGAAGACATTGGTGCTTTTCTTGTGACCTAGTGCCACCTACCCAAAGGTGTGCCAAGGCACCCCGGTCCTGTGGTGGTACAGCCCGCAGAGGCCCGGTGGTCGCTGAGCGTTGGCTGGGGGTGGTGAACGGAAGGGCTTGGGGTGGCAGGGAGGCTGGAGACCCCCTATCAGGGGGTCCCCATCCGGCGCGTCTTGGCAGCCTCCTAGCACCCCTCCTGCCTTGCACCAGCCCTTCTGAGCCTCCGCACCCAGGAGGGTGTTGGAATTGGGCTCTTGAAGATTAAGGGACAGATTATTAGACATGTAGTCTAATATCTAAACCTTAATTTACTACACATACGTGGAAGATACGTGTTCTTTGTTTCTTCGATAATTATCTGGCCCCGCATCCTTGCTTTCTTCCTTCTTCCCCTTGTTCCTTCACTCCTTCCTTCCTTCCTGGAGGAAGAAGGCAGCAGTTGGCCTGGTAGGTGAATGGGATTGCCCAGGAAGCTTTCACCCTTGTTTCTTCTCCCAGTCCACTTTTTAGTACAAAAATTGTTCTGCTGGAGATGTTCTGACCTACTCTACAAAAGACCCTGAAAGGGACAGGCTGTTCTTGAAATGAATAAATTGCCATTTGTCTTCAAAGGCGTAAAAGCTACAAATGAGCGTTCCTGTTTCACTGACGTTCAATACACTCTTTTAATATTTCCTTGCTAACTTCTGTGGGGTTTTGCGTTCCCCGCAGGAGCTCGCCCTCCCCGAGGCCGGGCACATGCAGCGTTCCTTGGTTGAGGG
>NC_134419.1:79041902-79109402 GCF_030867145.1 Opisthocomus hoazin | reverse complement strand
CATGCCCCCAGGCACAAGTACTCAACACTCTCTGAATGTGAAGTCATTTATGAAGTCCTTTACAACATGCAGTCAAAGAGGTTAATTGAAAAATTTCTTAATGTCATTATGAAAGAACTAGATTAACCCAAGTTAATTCACTTTATTGTTCAAAATAAAGAGGAATAAGCATTGAACTCACTTGCAAATTTGGGGCATGAATTAGGGGTGAGATGTTGTCTTTAAGGACTCTGCCAGTTTAATTAAGATATGGAAAATTACTTATTGTTCTTCACCACTAAAGTGCTAGGAATTAACAGCCAAATGTGATGCCTGTGCCTTTCATATCTCTACCATGTGTTTGTTTGTTTAATACCCATAAGACTACATCATTAAACCTCAAGCACTGATTTCACTAATTCAGCACTAGAGCTACACGCTACAGCAGCAAACACCTTTTCTAGTCAATCATAATTGAACAGCTGGATGTAAAATGCAATCTTATTTTTAGGCTCATATCTAACTTTGACTTCAAACCACAAGCAGTATTTTCCTCCAAAACAAAATACCTTCCTATCTTTGTAATGCACCCACTAAACATAGCAGGAGCACCAGGATAGCGTGTGATATATTTTACCCGCTTTATCGGTTCCTCGTAATTACAGATGCCACCACGAGCTGCCAACGTTATTGCACCTCTCTCTTCTTGGAGCGATGGCCGCAGTTAGTGAAACGTTAACACTGGTTGTTTGTTTCCCTTTAGGAAGTATTACTTAAGAGAGCAGCAGACCTTGTTGAAGCCCTATACGGGATGCCCCATAACAACCAGGTGGGTGACAAGCGCAGTCTTCCTCCGCACGCCTGCGTCCGTACGTCGATCCCGGCCGCTTGCAGAGCTGGCAGAGCATCGGCGCCTGCCTTCTGCAGACAGCCTGGCTTTGCCAGCCACCTTGAGGGCAGTCTGATGTGATGCACTGCTCCGAGGGAAACGCTTCGTCTTCCCCTTCTCTTCTCACGGCTAGTCTGCCTGTCAGAAATGACAATTAAGCATAAGGTGCCAAAAGCATAAGCAATCATTAAGGCAAGAGAATAACCTTGAACTGGGGCCAAAATATACAGTGACTAATGGGAAGTCCTAAAGAAATCTGCTAAACAGAGCGGATAAAACCTACCGCATTTTGCAAACTGCTGTAAGTACATCTACTGCCCTGGATGAGTAAAGTAGATGTGCACTGTTTTCACATGACTTACAGCGCTAAACTGTAATTTTGTGTTAATTTCTTTATTTCTTTATACTTACTGTGTTGACCTGAAATTGCACAGTGCTCCAGTACTTAGGAAGGAAAACAGAAGCTGCAGTTGAAAGAAGCAGCAAAATCCCCACCCTTACTTATAATTTCACATGAATCTCTGGTGTAAATTTGAACGTTCTTGCAACTTGGAATATTGGCGCGAATCAGTTTCCCGGTTATCAGCGCTTATTTTCTGTCCTTCTAGGAAATAATCCTGAAGCGAGCAGCTGACATTGCTGAAGCGCTATACAGCGTGCCGCGCAATCACAACCAGATCCCCACTCTAGCCAACACTCCTGCTCACACTGGCATGATGGGGGTGAACTCCTTCAGCAGCCAGCTCGCCGTTAATGTTTCCGAAACATCACAAGCCAACGACCAAGGTATGTGGGATTTCGAGAGATAATCCTTCACGTTGTGGACTGCGTTTGGCCAGTGCCTGTTAATGCCAGCTGATGTCACCACCCTGTTCTATCTCTTTTTCTCCCCGTAGTCATACATCTGATCGCGTAATGAAATGCCTTCTTTAACTTTCTTGTAATATTTAATTCTCCCTGTTCTTTCGTTTGCTGTTATCACAAAGCATCTCCAGTGGGGGAAAAAAAAAAAAAAATTGGCAAAGTGGAGAAAGCTCTTTGTTATTCACAGTAAATATACAGCTGGTATGTTTATTATAAAATAATTATGTCTAGGTATCTCCACCTGGTTTTGGAATATTTACACAGATAAATCTAATTTGATGTCTGTGATTTTAAAATACTTTGTTTATAGGCACGTGTGACATATATGTTACTAATAAAAGTAATAGTTGATTTAATTTACCTGTTGTAATTGAAAATGCATGTAGCATATTGAATTTAAAATTAATTTTGTTACTAATAAGAGGAGGGAGGCAGGATTATTAGATATGTTCAAACCCATATTTTTTGCTTGCAACGTAATTATTAAATTGATTGCTCAGATAGGAACAAATTGTTGTTTAAAATCCTGATTCTGCTATGTTTCCTCTTCTAAAAGATTGTCTTTTAATGCATTTCCAAGCTAATAAGCCTTATAAAATTCTGTACTCGATCTTCAATTAGTTTTCACCGATGGCTACACCTTATGAAAATATGAGCTTGTCGTTAGTATAAAAATATCAATCATAAAATGAAGACCCCAAAACAGCCTTTCAAAGTAAATCACTGCGACAAAACAGTTTTTCTTGTCAGCTGTGGCATTTGAAGGTCTGGAGAGGCTGAAAGTTCACTCAGTGCGCTGGTACAAAGCGGGACTTGAGCCTGTTGATAATTGCTCCTAAAGACAAACGTGAAGGCACCTGACACAGCTGGATCGAAGAGAGCTTTTGTTGGCTGTCTGTGCTAAGAGGAGAGACAACATAGAGTGCTCGCAGATGATTTAAGTAGGGTTGGCGTGATAAGGTTATCTCAAACTGCAAGAGTTGATAGGGCAGTAAGAGACAACTTAGAGCAAAGCTGTGCAATCAATTAAAACTGTGTAATATATGCTGCATGAGGAAACCCCCCAGCCCTAAGTCTATATTATAAAATAACATTATTTTTTTGGGGTGGGGGGGTTTCTAACACAGTAGGTTACAGTCGCAACACAAGCAGTGTTTCCCCGCGAGGATATGTTCCCAGCAGTACTCCTCAGCAGTCCAATTACAACACAGTCAGCAATAGCATGAATGGATATGGCAATGCCGGCATGCCCAATCTAGGTGTACCAGGTTCCCCTGGATTTCTTAATGGCTCCTCAGCTAACTCTCCTTATGGCAGTAAGTGTCTATTTTTGGTAACACATCATCATATAGATTCATATTTACTACAAAATCAAATACTTGCATTGTTTTGATTTCCTCTATCGTGAGCTACTGGATAAAAGGAGGGGTGACTCTGGAGGCTGGACGTAAAAATGAATATAATAAATTGATCTGTTTGTGCCATAATACAATCTCAGATAGAGAAAAAAAATTGGACTGCGCAATTTGTAACAGAAGTCCAACACAAAAGAGTTTGCCTGTTATCCAGAGAGTGGCCAAGCCAAGGCATTTCATTTTTTTTTTTTATATATATTTTTTTTATATATATATATATATATATATTTTAAGAGGCAAGGCCCTATCACTCTCTTTTTCCGTGTTTGCCGTGAAAACCTCAATCTGAGTCCTGATTATTTTTGCTTTATTGCAGTAGTGCCGTCAAGCCCTACCATGGCAGCCTCTTCGGTCACCCTCCCTTCAAACTGTAGCAGTACACACGGCATTTTCTCATTCTCACCTGCCAATGTCATCTCTGCAGTGAAACAAAAGAGCGCCTTCGCTCCTGTTGTCAGGCCCCAAGCCTCTCCTCCACCATCTTGCACCAGTGCAAATGGAAATGGACTTCAAGGTGAGCTGGATCTCTCTCAATTTTCTGTGCGTTGCTTTTTTTGGTGCATACACTCAAGCCCTGATTGTTTATTCTGGAGAAAGGTACCTCGCTGTGTTTTTAGGTCTCTGGTGCTCTCGTGGTGATGCAAAAGCAGGAGAAGAAATAGGGTGGCATGCATGGTACGCGAAGATTTTAAGCAAATCTTAGTTCACTTTAAATACTTGCGTTAGAGAAAACACTAGTTGTTTTTCTGGCATTTTCCCTTAGGAGTTCGTGCCTTAAATTTTGGTGTACGACTGTATCCCTGAATGCTTCTCGGAGGTTTCACGTGCTCCTTGTGTTTATATATTTTCTGAACGCATTTCTGCGGATGTTTAAAACCAGCCGCATTCCAGCATAACGTGGTGCGATTTCCTCATTTGACATAGGATGCAACAATTATTTTAAAATGCGTCAAACTACTGTAAATAAGGTTAAGCTCTTCAGTGAACAAACCTTCCCTTGGACTAGCTAGCCACTTGTGCAGTGAGCTTGCGTGCTCTGTTGGCCCCGACTCACTCTCTTACTGTGGTGTTAGAGTGGATGCTTCCCTAAATGAATCACTAAATATTTTAATTAAGGCAGGCAGTTTTTAATCTGTGTGGTTCTGTGTGGGTGGTGGAATGAACAATTTATCAATCAGGTGCAGAATTT
Organism: Opisthocomus hoazin; assembly: GCF_030867145.1. NCBI lineage: Eukaryota > Metazoa > Chordata > Aves > Opisthocomiformes > Opisthocomidae > Opisthocomus > Opisthocomus hoazin. The sequence continues at coordinate 79,105,066 of NC_134419.1, read as the reverse complement.
CCATGGTCACCTTCTGGGAGTGGGCCAAATGGAATTACACTACAGTATACGTCTGGTGGACGAATAAAATACGAACAAAGACGACTTTCTATTTATGGCATATCTTAAAATTTAGAAGATAATATTGTCAGATGCATTAGAATTGTTGAAAAGGTTTGTTTGCCCCGATTCACAAATCACCAGCCTCGTTTCACAGTGCAGTATATTGCAGCACTTCAAATCCCATGGAAATCAGAAAGGGTTGCAGACACTCTTACCCCGGAGGTCATCCCTCCTCTTGACTTTCTTAGTTAAGATTTAGGTAATGTGGCATTATTTATTCTTTCTGTTACCACGATATCCATAATATGATGAGCCAAAGTAATTCCGGACACCTGCGTGTTGTGGCACCTAGTTTATGGCACTCTGGAGACATGTAATCCCACAGAACCGCCTGTGCACCAACAATCCAGGCCATCTGAGACCAGGATCTCAAAATGGATGTCCCCGTGTCTTGTTATTAACTTCTTGGCCCAAAGAAGCATCTGAGAGGTTATTACGCACTCAGTGCAATGAAGGGCTGAGGATCCATCTGCACAAATCTTACTGTAGGCTGGTTGTTAAAGAAAAGGATAATTAGATTAACAATTTCTGTCATTGCATATGTCTTTAGTGGAGGAAGCTTTACTATGTTACAGTAAGAAAATAATGCCAAGTATAAGCAATATTCTTAGAAAAGATTATCCATTCATAAAATAATCCAGTGTCCTACTTCCCTCTTTTTATAACAATACACTAGTATAAAAAGTAAATACTTAAATAACTAAAAAAACCCAAACCGAAATAAAATAAAACGTGGTAACACACAGCTTAGATCTGAACAGCTTTTCTGTAGCTAGTCTGTAGCTGATATTTATATACATATTCTCATTAGCTTGTTGATAGTGCTTTACTATGAAGAATAAAATTATTTAAAATTCGAAACTAAAATTATCTAAATTTCTGTAATTTCAGTGTGTAAAAAAAGGGCTTCCCATCAGATATTCAAGGTTTCAGGTACTTAAAAGACCTGTATTACTGCGAAGTGATGTTTTCAGAGCAGCTGGGTGGGCTAAACGCTTGGTTCCCAGCAGACACCAAGCACCCAGTGTCCCTTGGCACCTCCCCAAGCCCCCAGCAGCCATACATCTTCATCCTCAGGCTTTCAGTGTAAATGCCTAGTAGATGACTTCAGATCAACCAAGGCTGATTTTGTTAAAGAGGTCATGAAGTTAGCTCTTAGGCTGAGGCCCAACCCTGCTCTGGACTAAGGTTCTTCCAAGCCCACACAGACTGGTGAAAGCCTACCAATCCCTTCAACCCCCGATTTTAGGATGCTACGATCCCAGCAGCAGACCTGGTGTCACCGCTCACGGTGTCCAGCATCCCGCTGGTGTTGCTAAAGCTCGAGGTTAGGCATCTCTGAGACCTGCGCTGCTGCCTTGCCAGGCTGTCCCTACCCCACCCAGCACTCGGAACTGCTGAAATCCAAAGGTACCCAGATGTAGGGATCTGCAGAAACTTCAGGCTTTGGTTCAGCGGCCAAACTGAAAACGAATAGAAGCGTTGGAAAGAAAGTAATAAAAACTGTCTTGTTTTCCTCACTTGGCTGAAGCAGATAAACTGCATCATTTTGTGTTGAGCAAAATGACCCAGAGAAATAGCAAGAAGGTCCTTCTAGTCTGGAAATTAGAGCACCGAGTTCCAGGATTGAATTATTTATACAAAGCTGGACGGCGCCATGAGGTGATGATCCGTATTGTGAGAGTTGGGTTACTGTAGGAACAGGCAAAATATGTGGGTTCAAGTCCCCTCGGGCTGAGGAGAAAATCAAACTGCCTCTAACATCTCCTTGGTGAGTTCCTCCATCACCACAGCAGAGAAGCGCCATCTTTTTTTCCAACCAAAGCTATTGAGTTAATTCAGACTGAACTGAAGAAAGGCTTCTGGATGCCAGCGCTTCACCCAGCTGTCCTCACAGCCAGGGCCTCGAGCTGATCTGCAGCCAGCGTCGAGTGGCTAGACAGGGATGAACTGGTCGTTTGGTTTCTTCACGAAACATGAGGAAGAGCCAGCAGTGCAGCAGATACTTATTTACACTCCATTTTACCTGTGCGGTTATTTAGGGGGGTTCTGCCTCCTTCTTCCTATTTTCTTAGCCATTTGTTGACACTGAGCCCTTTTTAAAGTTTAATTATTTGTTGTCTGAACACTGTACAAGCAGCTGGAGAGTTTTCTGATCAGCACTTTTTCTACACTAAATTAAAATATGGATTTCAAGAGCTGTACTCCAACTCAGCTAAAGTTTTTCAGTGATCTTCAAGCACAGAGCCTCCTTAGACAGTGGAATGTGAAGGAGCTGAGTGACAGCTGCGGAGTCCGCACCGTTAGGAATGGTCACAAACATTTAATCAAGCCGAGAGAGAAGTAAGAGCTCGTGGACACTGTTGTACGTAAATCCTGCAGTTTCTGAAGCTGGATAAGGAGGGATGACGTGCGCTTTTAATCACCGGGCAGGATATCCTCTTTCTCGTTGCTTGTTCTGTTACCTTCTCCCCACACGAGCTCTGCTCTGGGATAAAACCCAGCTGGCTAGTTTTGAGGGAAGCTGCCTGACCCCGCTATGGCAAGGCACTGGCAGACCGATATGATGGGGCCAGGCAGCCCAGGTTTTCCTGTGAAGGTTTGTTAGTACCACGCAAAGTCAGGTGAGCTCATGGCCAAACCCGATGTGTAACAGCCCTGCAGGCATGGGTAGTGCTTTACAGGGATTTGGGGGTTAGTTGCACCGATCCTTGCTGGGTAAGCCACGATAGGATTTGTCTGCATGCCAAAAAAATGCTGTTCTTGCTATATCTAAGGTGGTGAGGAAGCAGGAGGAGAACTTTAACGCTCCATCCGGACCTCAGATGGACTGTGTTGTCTCCTAACATAGTATAAAGCAGAGGTAGAGCTGCTCTAACTTCTGGCTTGTGGTAACATCACCCTAAGCATCAGGACCACTTGAGCCCATCACACTCGAAGCAAGATCTTGCTGCTAGTAAGCATGCCCTCAAAAAAGCCACTCTGCGTTTTGGGACTTACTGCCAAAGCGTGAACAGAGAGGTCTACAGCCAGCAAGGGGATTCACTTTTTCCTAAAGTGATCCAAGATCACAGAATCACAGAACCACAGAATCACAGAATCACAGAATCCCAGCATGGTCGGGGTTGGCAAGGACCTCTGTGGGTCACCCAGCCCAACCCCCTGTCCAAGCAGGGTCACCCACAGCAGGCTGTAGAAGACCTTGTCCAGGCGGGGCTGGAATATCTCCAGAGAAGGAGACTCCACAACCTCCCTGGGCAGCCTGTTCCAGGGCTCCGTCACCCTCAGAGGGAAGAAGTTCTTCCTCATGTTCAGACGGAACTTCCTGTGCTTCAGTTTGTGCCCATTGCCCCTTGTCCTGTCACTGGGCACCACTGGAAAGAGTCTGGCCCCATCCTCTGACACCGACTCTTGAGATATTTGTAAGCATTTATTAGGTCCCCTCTCAGCCTTCTCTTCTCCAGGCTGAACAAGCCCAGCTCCCTCAGCCTTTCCTCATGGGAGAGATGCTCCAGTCCCCTCACCATCTTCGTAGCCCTCTGCTAGATAAGGTAAAGAAGAAAAGATAAAGCATAAAAAAGAAGACAAACTGGGGGAGCCTGGGAAGGTCTGTGTGCAGGCAATGCCAGCCAGAGCTAACGTGTAGTCTTACTCCTCACTGCGCTCGCGTTCCACCCCTGCCAGCTGCACATCCATCCTTGGCCAACTGATACCCTAACAAGGGTCGAAGCTCGGAAGCGGCCGCTCGCAGAGGAGATGCCCCTCTCTCTGTCGGCCCGCGGGTACGACTCACTCCTGTGAGGAAGCCTACAAAAAACAGCCTTTGGGCCTCATCCAAAAAGCCACAATCTTGTTAACTCCGTACGGCTGCCTCCTCCTCGCCTATGATCCAAAAGTTCAGTACTTGCACATATTTTTTAAGAGCAGGATGCTAGCGTATGGGTTCCTTAGGACAGAGGTCTTTTTCCTGTTTAAAACAATGGACATTTAGGGTACAAAATAAAATTTTTAGCAAGAAATGCTGCCTTGCTGTAAAGTTGGAAAATTTGGTTTTCAATTGTAATTTACTTTTTATAGATTGTGAAAGATACTGCTCTCTGGTTAAGATTTATGATCGTAATGCAGAGATAAAGGTTCTCTATGTTCTTTTAAAATTGCATCTTGCTTAATTTTCTGGTTTTCCCCTGGATGAAACTATTAAAATTATTATTAAAAAACTAGCCACCTCATTTTTCTTTAAGAAGGCATTTGGTATCAATTTGCACAGCAGGAAATGCAGTGCAGAAATTCACAATTGTCAAATGTCGCTAATAAAATAAATAGTGAAGTGAGTATCTGGAGCACCAACTTTGCACCTCCCCCTCATTGTGCCACTGATGGAATTCAACAAAAACGGCTAAATCACTTACAGAATTCAGACTTTTTTTTCCCCAGAAAAGTGTGCATCAGGCAACCTGAATTTTCAAGTACCAGAAGCCAAAGATGAGATTACAATCAACATGTGATTAAGATGTATGGGGTGTTATTGCCCCATACTGATGTGCTATTTATTAACGTATTTATACACGCAACCTCTGGAAGAAAAATCTGGCCTTTTCTTCTGCCAAGTTGTCCTTTGAAGAAGCCATTGTCTGGCTCAGTCCTGGACTTCTGGGCTTTGCTGGCAGAGCAGGTCTCGAGACCTAGCCATTAGGTCCACATAGAGTGCGATGACAGACCCCTGCTGAACCCAACCCAGCAAAGACAGGAAGACCCTGTAGTTTGGGTTAACCTCCGGTGATTTTGGCTTCTAGGGCAGCTGAGGGTTGTACTGAAGCATAACAGCACGCCAAAATGGGTTCCCGTGTCCCCCAGTTCAGGTGCGTCCTAGGAACCCCATCTCTCTGGGGCTGCCTGATGTGGGGCCAGGCTTCCTGCTGCCTGAAAACTCACAGAAGATTTGGTGGAAATATGGTAGGAAACGAAATGCTTTGGGTGGAAAGGGTCCCTGCCAATATATGTGCTCCAGTGAAGCTCTGTGACTTCAGTCATGTAGAAGACATGCAGTGCTATAAACCATCCAGCACGATATCTTCCATTTTAATTTTTCACGGTGATGTAGCTAGTTCAGGATGCATGATGCTACTCCTCACACTCCCCTGGTCTGCATCACAGAATGGTAGGGGTTGGAAGGGACCTCTGTGGATCATCTAGTCCAACCCCGCTGCCGAAGCAGGGTCACCCAGAGCAGGCTGCACATCTTTGTTGCTAAAATTTCGACATATTTGATGCACCTAGATGGGGGAAAAACGTAGCAGAGTTGGAAAACTTTAACCTGTTTCAAGAGCATCACTTGAGATGGGTTTTAGAGAGATGTACTCCCATCCAAGAGCTTCACAGCAGCTCGTAGGAGCAGAGCTGCTCGGGGCTCCGCGCGCAGCCGTCGGAGCAACGCTGGCCATGCAGCCCGCACCGCTGCTGCTGTAGGAGGGTAGGTGACGTATGAGGTGTGTAAGTAGCCAGCTCTTCCAAAGCATAAAGCTGTAGCAGCGAATCTGAAATAAATTAATATTGTTGAAATTAATGAACTGAGAAATTGAAGTTCACATCACTACACGAACAAATTTATTAATATCTGTTGTACATAAATTAATGAGAAATATCATTATGGCAAAAATTAAACAACATTAAAATTAAAGACTGTCTGAATGACGTTTCTACCAAAGAGTTAAGTAGGGAAAAAGCAGTAGTTGTTGGCACCTCAGTCTTTATCTGTTAAAAAAAAAAGAGGAGATGGCTGGTCAGGGGTACTAATCTGTCATTTTATGGCGCTTGGTCTCCAGAGCTGAGGGCAGGTGTAGGGTACTTGGCTTTGGTCTGAGAGAGGCCTCGACTTGCTTGGCCCTGCTCTTCTCGTAAAGTAGAGTCGTGGAAACGGAGGTTTTCTGCCCAGGTGGCAGGCCTGGGCGTGATGCGGTGGTTGATGGGGTTCCCGCTTGGGGGACATCCCCGAGGAATGCCTGACATGATGGGAAGCGACCGAGTTGTTCCTCAGCTGCCAGCAGCCCCGTGCTGGGAGAGATGCCCCGTGGGTGGGAGCTGGGGTGCTCCACACACAAAACCCCCCCCAGAGCCTCCTCTGGCAACGTGAAGCGCTTGTGCTGGGAACGGTGCGTGTCCGCGGTCCCTCGGTCGGAGGACGCCGGGGCGCGGCGCGGAGGTGACGAGCATCGCGGTGGCTTTGAACCAGACAGGCCTGACGCAAGCGTGCTAATAACGGCTGATTTTTCTTCTCTTTTTCTTTTAGCTATGTCTGGGCTTGTAGTCCCGCCAATGTAAAGTCACTTTTGTTTACCTACCGTAGCACCGAGCTTCAGAGGACGGGCTTAGGGGACAAGTTTAGTATATTAAGACATGCTGATGGAAACAGTATCTTCACACAGAATCAGCAACAAATCGAAATGCTACAGAAAAAAAAAAAGAAAGACTTTGTTTAAAGATTTTATTTAAACTATTAAGAATCTACATACAAACAACCTACTTCTTCATGAACAATTCCATTTTATTGACTGAATTTTTCTCATATTTTCACATTTCTCAGTCCTGAAGAATAAGGAAAAAGCGACGCCTATTTTGTATAAAGTTTCTGATTACGTCTTGGCTATGTCTAGTACTTGCTATGTGTTGGGAGAAACTTTGTGGATGCACCATTTTGGTTATCATGAAACACTGATGAAAAATGCCTCCGAACATTTTTCTGTACTCATAACTAGATTCACAATGGTTGTGTATCTCTATAATGTGAAATATTTTTTTGTGGTGGAAAAAAGGGGGCCAAGGAGGTTATGAGCCATCAAACTGGAAAAAAAAAACAAAACAAAAAAGGATGAATATATGATCAGAAAAACACAAACCGGGGAGCGGGGGCGGGCGCGGGAGGGTTTATCATTGCTTAACTTCATCTTAATGAAATGGAACTTTGTAACTTATTGTAGTTAGAAATTGTAACTTTGATATTGAATTCTCTTGCCTTCAACAAGCACACTGACAGAGAAAAAAAAATTGCTACTGTCTGTTGGTAAAAAGAAAAAAATATACTTCCACTGCTAGAGCTTCCTGTTAAGCAAGTGTGATCTGCAACATTTTTTCAACTTTTGCTAGCACTGTATACTATTGCATTCTTAGGCTACTGTGAAGTCTATGTTTCTTGTACCAGAAAATTGTCCTTTTGACTTCTAGACCCTTCTCCCCTAATGTGTTTTGTATGTGGTTATAAAATTGTAGACTTTTGTGATTTTGCCAAAGTTGTAGCTAAATATTTATACACTTGTCTTGAATTTTTTTCAGATCCACTTAAATATTTAGAAAAGCAAATTTTATTCCTTATGAAGCCGATAAGGAATAAAATAGTCTTATTCATTGCAACACTTTCTTTCACACAAACACTTGCAGTCACTAAGGGAATTTATTTTGTAACATATCAACTATAAATATTGTATTTATCTTTGAAATTTTGTATATTGCTTTTCATATTTTTTTTTTTTTTCTTGTATGTGTTGGTTTTTGTCATGGCCTGGTATTGTGATGCTGAGAATAGCATTAAGCCAAGAACCGTTGCCTTCATGTTTTTCTTTGAAATAAATTAGCGTCCATACATTTCATTTGTACTTCATAAAGTTGCTATTATTTAGACTTCACATCCTTTTTTTTTATTTTTGAGGAAAAGTCAAATTCATTGTTTATTTTTATATTATTTTTAAGTTATCAGAACAAATAATTTTGAAAAAAAAGTTGTTTGTTGTATAGTCAAATCAAAATTGTGCCACATGGCTGTAATGAATACTAGTAGAATATGTGCATGTGATACAGCCACAAAAAAGATGAATCTGGTTTGTGGTTGCATTTCTTTTTTTTTTTATTTTTTTTTTAATTTTTTAATTATTTTTTTTTAAAGATTGTAAAAAGTCATTTTTAGCTGCCACCCATGACTTTGCCACATAGCTGAACTGTGTTTACTGGAAAAATTCAGAGGCCTAAAGTTTAAAATAAATTCACTTCTGATGTTTTAATTAAAATGTTTGCCACATTAACTTCTCTGATGCCTTAAAAGTGAACTTCTTTGAAGAACTCTCGTGCTGTTTTATCACAGGCTTACACCACAATTGTTAATCACTACTTCATTTGGATGATTTCTGGTGTAAAAAAAGAAAAAAGCAAAGCACAAACCTGGTGTACAATTCTATCACTCCTTTCCGTGTCTGCCTTCTGCTGCACGCTGCATTCTCCCGAGCCCCGCACTGTCCAAAAAAGACACAGGTTTCACACGAAATCAGGATCACACGTGATTTTTAAATCTTGGGGGTTTGTTTCTTTAGGTTTATTGGTTTTTTTAGGGAACTTTTTGTAACAGACCCGCAGACGACTGTACTTTTTAAACTGGAATGACCTCCATCGTGTGTCGTGGCTGTTGGTGCCAAACCCGTCGAGAGAAACATGGAGTTTTTTTTTTTACTTTGCACTAAATAGTTCGCAAGCGCAGCACTGCAAAACAGGTTGCAAACTGCAGCAGAATTCAAGTTTTAAGCAAAAAGGAGGGATCGTTGTTTTTTTTTTTTTCTTTCTGGGCAAAAATGCACATTTTAGTCAAGTGTTTCTTGAAGGGTATGAAAGAAGGCTCCAGCGTATCACAGCTGAGGAATGCTGCGCGCATCTCCTGGGCGATAACGAGTGAGGCTTAGCTAAGTGGAAAAGCCTGAGAAGTCACTTGGGAACTGAGTTGCCTCCGTTCTGTTTTGTCTGAGTAAGGTTTTGCTCTAACGAAGAGGTCACATGTACATGTTGAGAAAGTTTGCAAGTTTCTTCATAAATGCAACCTGTTTGTGTTTTAGATTACTTAGTCGATGCACTCATTGCTTCATTGTCTCCAGACGGAAAGCTTCACTAAATGGTAGATTTTACTGTTAAAGACCCTACAATAAGATTGTTTTATCTGTACATTTTTTCATATATTTAACTGTATAAAAAAATGTTCATTTTACACAATATTTAATTAAAGTATTTCTTGTCTGTGAATTTCATTTTTAGTAATTTTATCTGGTTTGATTATTAAAAAAGTGACTAAACACAAAACAAAAAAACCGCAACACTGGGGGTTTCATTTCTAAATATCAGAATTTGAAGTTGCGTCTTGGTTAAGAAAAAGCACAACCCTTGACGCGGGCTTTTCGGTGCCCCAGCACAGCCAGCCCAGGCAGCCCCCGAGGATGAGGAGGAAGGAGACCTTCACTCCGCAGCCCAGCAATGACTTGTTGCTCAGCCTTGCTGAGGTATTTAACGAAAACTGTACTTCAGACACCCTTTTTGTAAAGTGAAGGTAATACTGGAGTAATTTTTTCTATTTTAATAGCATACTGTAAAAATCTGTAAGCAGGAAAAGTTATTTTAAAGATAGCATAACCCAAATTTTCCGTGCTGCAGTTTGACACTGAAGGTCGATGTACTCTTCTTTCAGATGCTGAGCAGGAAGCAAAAGCTTTTGCTAATTATGATACTGAACACAAATATTTCATCCTCTGGACTGTCGTATGTGCCATGTACATATAATGTCCTTGAAGTATCGGTATAGCAAGGTGGGCAGGACTCAGCCTCCTCGTTGGAGGCGGTTTTTTGTGGGAGACAGGTACCATGCGAAGCCTGAAGTACAGGTCCAAGTTCCCTACCCCAGCTGCCAAGAGTGTGCCTGCAGCGCTGTGTGTGACCACAGCCACCAGCAAAAGAAGTATTTGTACCAGAATATGGGTCTGCCTGAGCAGGCAGAGCTGGTAAATTAATCCTGGTAAAGTAGGGGAGTTCGTTACGCGAGTTTTGACCTGTCGTTAACCAGAGGGCTGCTGACAACTTCGAGAGGACGCTGAGAAACTCCGAAGTAAATGTATGTACCTGTGTATGTGCATATACTGCCCAGCGACACGGCGTCTGCCTGAGTCTCTCCTTCGTCCCCCTGTGCTTCAGCAGTGAAGTGATGGAGTGTGATGAGAAGGTGCAGCTTACTGTAGTCAAAGACGGGAAACCAGGATATTTAACTATGTTTCTTTCTCTAATGTTTCCATATATTTTATGTTTCATGAAAAAGGATGTCAGAAATATAGAGCACTTTGTATTATTATTATTATGCACTGACAGCTGTTCTACTTTCAGTATGTATCTGTGTATCATGTTTAAACGGTGGCATAATCAGATGCATCCCACTAAAAAATAAGATGGTTTATAGGGATGAAAGTCTGCATGATGCCTGCTGGCATTTGTCCTTTAGGTTTATTTCAAAGGTTTGAATAACGAGCATCTGAACGGTTCGTCTAACTTTCAACGCAAAGAAAATACAAAAGAAGAAAACCCATACATTTTGTGCTAGGAATGACAAGTCCTAGAGCAATCCACCGCCGACGACACAGCCCTATCTGTAAGCTGGCAATAGCCCTGGTGAGAATATATGTTGTGTCAGCTCACAGCGAGTGTAGACATAGGAAGATGATAAAAATTCCTTAATCAAAATGAAGGAACAGAGTCTCTAAAAGTATATGCCAGTTATTGCAGAGCAGCTTTTTAAAGTCTTTCAAGCTTTTAAAGATTATTCAAAGCACTTGAAATAGGCTTCAATCTAATGCCTCATTTCATTGCATTAAACAGCCTAGTTAATAAAGAATCAATATATTCAAAGGGCAAGGTTATCTTTTGTCTATAAGGGGTGGTGTCATTCTGAACCTTTTATAGTTCAAATGCTGAAAAAGACCTCATGAAATCCATACTCATCAAGTGGGTCAACTAGAGCAATAAAGAGGCCCCTGAAAGAATGGCTGCGCTCCTTTAAAACAACTATAAGTCTTATCTCCCCGCATGGCGCTCGCCAGACTCCGCCAGAAAATGTCAATTTCTCATCAAGACAAGAGGCCCAACGATAATTTTTTTCTAGAGAATACACACAATTAGGAGAATGCAGAAAGGCCCCATCGGTGATTTGTAGCTTATTATGTCACCAGCAAGCTGCGATCCGCCGCTAAGCAGATAATAAGGGCTGTTGATAACTAAAGTGTCGATACGCCAAAGAACGATTTTTGAATGTGAGCCCTTGTGCTTTTTTTTCCCCTCCTCATGCAGATCGCGGGGCTGATAACGGTGCATCTGCCAGCTGACACCTCCTGTTGGACCTCGCAATTAATGCCGTGAATAAATAGCACAAAAGAGTTTGGATTCTTTATACTCTTTGAGACAATTCCCTGTTTTACCCTTCAAGGAGTTCCTTTATGTTCGAATAAGGTTGCTTTTAATGAAATTTAAACTCATCAGAGGAAATCAAAACCCTCAAATCAGATTACAAATTGATTTTTTTTGGTCACTTGTCATCATTCAATGTACCGCCCTAAGTTTTACAGGAAAAGGAAGAGAAAGCACCCAGTCTGGAGTCGGAGTGTGCAAACAAACTCTACAAAAGCACATGAAGGAGGAACGTTCCTAAAGTCCCAAAAGCAATAAAAAGTTTTAAAAGATTGGTGTGTATGATTCAAAAAGAGGTCATTATCTTTGCTCAGATACTTCATAAAATACTGAATTTTTAAATGAAATGATCTATACTAGAACCTTAAATTGTATACTTCAAATAATAAAACCCAAGCTATCTCTTTTCCTCGTATATAATGCTAAATATCATGGTTACCTAAGGGAAATCCAGTATTACTTCTCAGCGCTCAGGTCACAATTAACCGGTGGAGGATTTGAGACCTCTCGCTCTGGTACCTCATTTCAGCGGGTGACATCGCCAGCGCAGTGTGGCCACTCGAAATACGATGCTAGGGGCAGAGGCTATATAGAAGTGATTCTTCAATTTCTTACACATTCAAATAAAGTCACGGTTGTACTCTAATGGTTTTGTTTCCTCTTTATTGACTTTGTACTACTATTGAAAGGGCATCGTGAAAAAAAAGGTGCAGTTAATTGGTCACAAAATGGTACGTTTTTGGTGCTCGCAAAGTTTTTAGAGGATTTCAGTTGTTATGTGACTCTTGTTTTGCATTTACCTGGAGACAAATGAAACTGTTTGAGAAATGACCTTGTAAGAAAAGGCAGCCAGAACAAACCGAGTGGGGGTGGCGAGGGTGTAAGGAAATTGTCTGAAAGCTACTCTGCTCCAACCAGGCAAAAATGACAGATTGCTTATTGTACAAAATCTAAAAAAGAAAAACCCAACTGAAAAAAAGGAAACTGAGGAGACTGGAATTGGTCTTTAAATGGTAACATTAAAGTTGCCCTGTATCTACAAAGAAACATAGGATGGAGAGACGAAGAGGAAGATGGAGAGAAGATAGGAGGAAGATGTGAAAAAAAATGTACAAAGAAACCCAATAAAGTTGTATTTAACAATCTTTTTCCTTGCACTGTGGAGTTGTGTTGTGGGAGCAAGTGCTCAGAGATGGCTTTGCCGCAACTCTGCGCTGCTGCCCCGGGCGGTTTGGGCTCTGGCCACCCCAGCTCGGAGCTGCAGGTCAGTCCTCGCCAGGTGAAGGTCAGCGCTGGGGACGTGGGGTCACCTCCCAAGCCAGCTGCTGTGTCTCCGGCCAGTGGGGTGGGAGGTGCTGGACCACCACAGAGGTTTGCAAAGGAGGGTCCCTGTGTGCCGGTTCTGCTGCAGTCACCATCTTCCTTCGTACCACAGCTCTAGTCCCAAGGTTAAAAAAAAAAAAATAGAAAACCAAGCAATTGCTATGGACTTTGCTTCACAGAGACAAAACTACTGTGACACTGTGATGAGTAGAAATAATAATAATAATAATAATAAATAAACAACTGCTAATAACCATATCACAAGGCTATTTGGCCAGACCAAGGGTAGTGAGATGAAAAAAGGAGAATAAAAGCTAAAGAAGGTAGGAACCATGCCTCAGAGAGTTCCTTAAGACACAGCCTGGAAAAATTAGCAAAGGCCAAGCAGTGGGCAGCAACCAGCCAGAGGCTCTGATGGACAAAGGGTTGAAACCAGGTCCATGGGTGAGGATGATTGACCACAGTCTCAGTAGTTTCTGCTCTCGGAAGTTTCTTTTCTTCCTGGAAATCAGTGAAACAGAAATCGCAGGCACTTTGTAAAATAAAGAATTCCTGGTTACCACCTTTCTTTCCAAGTTTTAAAGAAGCTGATGTGGCATCAACTCCAAAACAAAAGCCAGAAACCAAAGTCCTGCTCCTGCTGAGGAACTTGGTAGTGGAAGAGCTGTAATAAAACCTGCGTCCTCCTGTGCCAAAGATCTTGAAGACAAGCAACTAGATACAAAAAACATTGGTTAAATGACCTGAGGGGAATAGGAAAGGAAGATGGTCTGCAGAAAAGGGTAAAACAGAATTATCAGGAGAATCGGGTGTTGGTGCACAGACACAAAGCTTGTCCTACACCAGAAAATAGAATGGGGGGGAGGAAGCACGGTGGGGTTGAACATTGCGTGCTGTCTGCAAGGAGGTCACAGCGCTAGAGCAGCTCCTTCTCCTCACAGCACCACTCGACACTACCCCATAATACAAATCATCACTACTCAGCCACATCATGGTAGTATCAGTGACAAGTGCTTGCAGAAGCAATAGAACAAGTCTTTTTTACTGAGTAAGGAGGGAGGAAACTTACTATTGAACTTTTTAGAAGTTAAATCAACTGAAAAAATTTTCATAAAACATTCTAGTAAGAGAAGGTTGTCAGATAAAAATAGTTTGGGTTTTCTTGCAAGGATGGAGGTCTTCAACCATTGGCCAACACCTGTGTTTCTCATTCAGTTCTGCTTTATTTTCAGTCCACAGTGCCATGTCTGCATGACATGGGGACAAGGTACTTGTTTTGGCGTTTTTGCCACATTGCATCCCAAATCAGTCTGCGCCTTGCCGCCTGGATGCCGTTTCACAGGATGGTTCCTGTTGGCTTTATGTTTCCTTTGGGTGAGAAGTCAAGGCTATTACAGTAGGTCAGCAAACCAAGCAGTGACATCTACCAGCAAGATCTACTATTCTCCTCTTCTGCAAGAGAAAGGAGCCAGAGCCCAGGTAGGACGGAGAGGGGAGCCTGGCAGAGACACGCTCCACCCTCTTTCATTGCTGTAGCAGTTTCTGCCAACCCATATGCTGTGCTTTGTGGTGGGTGTCAGGCGTAGTCAGCATGGATGGGAGACCCTTATGAGGCTGCTGTGCAGGAACCTTTCAGAACATTGTTTATTCTGGGAAAAGTACTCACAGGCCTTTTACTTTTCAGCTCTAAACCAGTGTTTACTGGCTCAAGCCTGCTGAAATAATGTTGAAGACTCACTGCTTTACTGAGGACTAAGCCAAGCCCACGCCACCCACCTTAGTCCCTGCTCCCGAGCTGCATGTCCCTGGCTGGGGACTGGCTAAGACTCTTCAGCAGCTCAGGTCCCTCAGGGGACCTGTCCTGAGCATAGACAAAATACAGACTGAGAGCAGCATTTTAGGAGAGAAATGGTGTCCTGAAAACCCCACTTTATGGCATTACACGTCAAGATGTCCACAATCCTCTGCTTTTGATAGTTGGAAAACGCCATGACCAAGAAATTGGAATGGCGTAAAAAGTAATAAATGTGTATAGTAGAGCAGTTAGCTACACATCTACTTGACTGATCTAAGTGCAGAAAACTGCAATAAAACATTATAAACTTTTATTTTTTTGTGATTAGTCTGGCAAGTAGTTAACAGAAGCAAATCATCAGATCATGCTCTCCAGGTGCTGCCCCCAAATATTACAGAAATCGCCTGTGGGAGCATTCCGAGTACGTTTTTCCTCCCCAGTCGTGTGATGGGGAAGGGGTGCCCTTTGAATGCTCTCTTCTGCCACGAGTCCATACTGAGGACGATGGGCTTTTCATCCGGCTTTCAGGGCAGAACCAGCAAAGCAAGGGCAAGGACTCGGCAGTTTCATGCTATAGGGACAGCACGTTTCGAGTCAAAGATAAGAAAACAAAAATTTTTTTGTTTTTCTGCTGAAATTTTCCGCTCTTAATGGGAGTTGACATAAATAACTCTGGTTTGTGTGAACTGCCGGTATTTTGCATTCCTACAGCAAGTCCAAACACAAGCGACAGCAGAAAGAGCAGGTCTGGATGCTAAAATAAACATTTCAGCAGTCACAACTGGATCTCCTTCAGGTCAAATTTGCACTGTTTTCTATTATGTCTTTCAATTTTCTCTTTATCTTAAAAATAAGAAATCTTGTTCTACATTCTTCTGACATCGTAATCAAAAGAGAAAGCTTTTCCATTGCCAGACTCTCATGGCTCCTCTGCCCCACATTTTTAATGTGAAGATTAAATATTTATGAGTTGCAAGTCTATACTACCCCCTAAGCATGAAAGCTTTGCTGCTGGTGAGCCAGGACAAAGCCAGGGTGAGCTGTCTCCACGCTGGTCTGGCACAGGGAGATGTTGGCGGGGACTGACACCTGCAGGTACCACACACATGGGTGTCTTGTGCCCCTCTGGCCTCATACCAGATGAATAAAATTAATAAAATAAATAAAATTAAAAAAAAAAATGCACTAGCTGCAAAAATAAGGTAGTTCTGGGATACTCTTGCACTGATTAAAGACCCTGCTGCTGAACTGAAGGGCGATTACAGGTGGGCACAGCTCAGCCGAGGTGCATGGACCCACCACGGGCTGAGGCTGGCATGGCACCCACCAGTCTTGGACAGTTCGGAGAGGTGCGGTGGGCTCATGTAGAGGAGACCAAGGTCCCTCATAACTTAAATAAATAGATCAGATTAAATGTAAACAGCCTTTGGTGGAAGATACTTTCGGAGAGCATTTTGAAGTGGTTGAGATCTCTGAGCTGGCAGAAGCCACCAGCTCTGCACCGGGTGTCAGGGTCTGCTGAAGTGATAAACCTCGTGACGGTGATTTCAGCAGTGGCAGAGAGGGTTGGGGTTTTTGTTTCACTTCAATATATTCAACTGGCTCAGGTCAATGACTAATTCACTCAAAACTGGAAACATGATTGGGAGTTGGAAGAGCAGAAAATGTGTTTTCCTCTCCCCATCTATGAATAAAAGATAGGTTTGAAAGGATAAGAACTGCTGGTTTTAACATCTTGAAGGACATGATGATCAGAGACAACCGATTCTATTTTTTTGACTATAGACAATAGTATCGCCCTTACTATTGCCTTTACTAAAGTAACTTATGAACTTCAGGTGCTGCACACGGGTAGAGAAACAGGCTCCTCTCCTTTGCATCCAGCACTATTTTGGTAGGTCTATTCAGCTGATGAAATCCGTGCCGTTCTCACCACAGTGTTACTCAGCCCTCATTTCTATCCAAGAAAGCACTTGACAACTCATAGAATAAAAAAGAAACGCAATATTCAGCATTTTCAGCTGCATAAAGATATAAAACACATAATCATATTATGCATTATAATTGCATACATGAATGTAAATAGATTAGATAACACTGGGTAGCTCTGTGATTAGCCAAAGGAAGTGCATATTCAGTAAAACCCCTAGATTTGAACAATAACAGTTGAAATTTCTTGATAATGAGAGTAATCTCTCCTTAGGAGAATGAGCAGACATGCAGGGGGGGTGGGGAGGGGAGAGATGGATCAGATAGCACATTTCTCCTCATTTTAGTGAAAATCGTATTTGAAGGCCATCCTAAATCGCTTGAATTTTTTCCACGTTTTGAGGGAAACAGACTTCTAGTTTTCTCAAAAGAACCAGTTTTGTGTCCTTTTTTCCTTCCTTTTTCTCCCTTGCTCTCCCCTGAAGCGAGGGTTTGGGCTGGGAGCCTGGGGCAGGGGTGAGCGGCCAGACGCCAGAGAGTGCCGGGAGGAGGAGAAAGGCTGCAAATCTGAATGCATTCAGAAATAAAGCTACCCTACGAGCCTCAGCTTTTTGACTTTTTTTTTCTCCTTTCACAGAAATCCACACTTCTTTTTCCTTTGCGTGACCCGTATCTCCCTTCATCAGGCTGTAGCAATCACACTCCTTGTGCTGCCCATTCCAAATGCTTCGCGCGTGTCCGCTGTCCCGGCAGAGCCCTCCTGTTGCCTCTCGCCGTTGCTGGCTCCCATGTTTGATCTGGCAGTGAATATGGCAATGCTGAAATCTGGGATCAGTGCAGCCATTTCCAGCTGTCCCGGCGGGGAGGAGCTGGGGCTTTCCCAACGCTGCTGCAGGAAGAAGCAGTGTTGGCCAACCTTGTCCTGCAACGGGGGTACCTCTTTCGGCAATACTTTTCCAGTGCCAGCTGATGGGAAGGGGGTTCAATATTGTCCTTTAAATGTGCAAGCATGTGCTTGCTGCAGCCTGCAGTAACTTCTCTAATCCTGCTATTTTTTTTTTTGCTTTTAGCTTCGTCTTTACAAAAATTGCCAACTTTTTGCTGGTTGTGTTGTGCTAAAGCAGAGCACCGCTGCTCCAGGCTACTGCTGGGACAGTTGGGTTTCAGCCTGGCGTGGCGAGGCAGCAGCTCTCTGACACGACACCAGCTGACCTCCCGAAATTCTACTTTTTCAGCTGCATTTTGCTGTCTCCCTAAAGCCAATGTGTGCCCACAACCGCCTGGCCTTTCTTTGCAGCGAAGGACTGCGACCCAGCAATCTCCCTGGCTGTCGGCAGGAGCATCCGCAGCATCGTGTTGCCGAAGGGAGCCAGGCAACGTTTGAAGTTTTAAAGAAGGCAAACCCGCTCACCTTTCACCACCCCCTGCCCAAAGTCCCCCCTCGGCTCAGCCTGGGCTAACATGCCGCGGTGGGGGACAACCCAGCCCAGCCCCGGCTCGGTTATCTGAAACACGTTAAGTGGGTGATGCAAAGCCGCGTTGGATGCCGCCACGGCGAGGTACAGGCACAGCAATTAGTAAAATCAAGGTGTATTTCCTACATCATGCAGCTGGGGGCATTTTGCAACTCATTTTGCCGGAGAAAACTTGTTATTTAATTGCCTTCGCCGCTACTGGATCAGATTCAAAATGAGTGGGAATATCAGGTCCTGCCAGATACGTTCAATCATATTACTGCTTTTTTCCCTGAATGGGTTCGGTGTGCCAGTAAGCAGTGAAGCAGTTAAATACGGACATGCGAATGCCAGCAACGCTGTGATTTCAAAGTTAACACCCCACTAAGATGAATGAGGAAAAGGTACGTCTCCCTTGATGTTTCCCTCCGTCCTTGTGGCGAGTTTAAGGGGAAGATAACTCACCATGGTTTGGCCAGTTGCTAGAAGCAGGATATTTTCTATTCATCCTGACAAACCAGGAATAACATCTTACGAACCTCCCAAAAAAATAAATAATAATAAAAGGGACCGCTAAAATTCAGCATCCTCTGCAGCCCGGCGAGAGGCCGGAGCTGGTGGGGTCGGTGGGGTGGGGACACGGTGGTGCCAGCCCCGCTGGAGGGGACGGGGCATGTCCGGCCGCTGCATCCTCATGCCCAAGTAACACTGGGTGGAGAAGGGAAAAAAGATATGTCTAAATGAGTCCAATCCTGATTACTAAGTTCCTAAGAGGCAATCTAATTTAGCTATATAAAATCATGAAAAGGAAAGAATTAATTGATACTAATGAGTTATAGGAGATAGCATCATAATTAATTCCTAAATAGAAAGAGGACAGAGGCTGGAGCGAGGGGGGGAAATCAGACTGGCCTATATATCCTAATAGACTACAGAGGGTGTTTGAAATGAGAAACAAACTGCCAAAGTCAGAGTGGGACGGCGTTATGAAGTCTTTGCCAATGCAAATAAGAGGCTTTGACAATACCGACGCCGGGAAGCTCATGTTCCACTTTGCTGCTCGAGCTCCCCCAGGGCTGCCAGGGACCAGGTCCCTCGGCGGCGGGTGCAAGGGTTTACGCCAGGGATGCCCTGGCCCAACCTGGCTCTCAGGGAGCACAAACACAAGACTCTCTGGTGGTTGCTAAGGTAACTACACCAATTTGATTTGATTTCCCCCCCCTCAAATAACATCGCTTAGTAAATCAGTGCATAATCCCACAGCAACTTTGTGGTCTGTTACAGCTCTGATATTGCTGCAGCAACTTGGACAAAGAGTTTGGATGTGATACTTGGAGCAAAGCTGCTTTTTTCTGCTCCACTTTGGACCTAGTTACTCCTTTGGTGCATAAATCACACATGACTAATCACATGCTGGAGGACAGAAAGCTTTGATGCATCACAGAAACAGTAAATGATACAGGGAAAGGGTGTTCTGGTTTTGGAAATCCCATAAAATCACCGTCACATGTTGATTCCGCTTTCACGAATACAAATCAGAGACCTTCCTCCTGAAAACCGACATTAAAAATTTTGTTTAATTTTTGTTCTCCATCTTCGGTGTGTTTTTAAAACAGATTCAGTTGGCAGAAATAAAATCTCAGTTACATTACTGCATGGCGAAGACCACAGTGCACACATTTATCGTTGCTGGTCACTTCTTTAGAGGGGAACTCATGGATAACGATTTGGAATTTAATAGCTGCATTCACTGAGAGAAGGAAATAGTTAATAGCCAGGGCTCCTGGTTCATAATATTTCTAAGGGCATTTCATAAAAAGGCAGCTTGACACCAGCTGATCCACAGTGAGGCAGGACATGCCGAGCATCTTCTTCTGGAAACAGGAGAAGCGCTGCGCATCGGTGTCCTGGTTACGTGAACTGGTACAATTACCAGATATCTGCACAGCGTGGGGAAACGGGGATCCAGCTTGTGCCATCGAAGAAGCCGAAATTTCGGTGGATTTCAACAGGAGTGGAGCTGAAATAAATAAATAAGGGGCTGGGGAAGAAACGGGGGTACCCCTGAGGCTGGTGGAGAGGAAAGGACGGCTCAGATGTTGTCGTGGCTGTCCCCACTCTGCCCCGCAAAAACCACCACACCTCAGCCAAAATCCCTGCGGTTTCGGTCCGTTGGTGATGTCAGTGTTTTAAAGACAGGGAAGAGGTGGGCGCTGGGGGGGCAGAGGTGGAGGGACCGATGGATGCTCTGGCATGTTGGCTTGCGTTCAGTTAGGGTGAATCGGTCATTTCTGTGCTCGAAAGATTTTCCACGTAACCTTTTCCATATCCAGCAGAAGACTTTCCCACCGAGCAGCCCACATCCTGATAGACGGCAAAGAAAGATTAGTTTGTAGGATCAAAGCAATTTCTGATGCTGTTGTGAAAAGCGATGGACTTTGGTGCACAGCGAGTATCTCGCGTCAAACGGAGCCCAGCACCTTGCGCTACGAGCGTGAACCAAGCAGCCGCCATCAGCAGCCAGACCCACTTCATCCTCTGCGTCATTGCCATCCGCAGAAATACTAATTATTTCGCTAATACGGTTCAATGTGAAATAATTTTTTGGAATCAAACGATTTTCTGTGGCGGACAGGCCAGCTGCCAACAAGCCACCAAGCACCCCGGTAATAAAATACACCGGCTCCTCACGCAGCGTGGGGCCGTACGTACAAAGAGGCAGTTCAGTGTGAGGCAGGACCAAAAAAACGGAGAAACGGGGCAGCGTTTCGGCTAAAAGCTTCAAACCCCTTCTGCTGGGTCCGTGCACGTCCCCTGCTGCCAGCCCCTCCTCCGTAAAGGGCCCGGACAGCGCCAGACTCAACGAAAAATTAAGGAAAAATAAAGAAAGGAAGGAGAAGAGGAAGGAAGGAGAAGCTCCTGCATGGACTGTGGGGTCTGGGGCTGCAGACAGCGTCGTGCCAACGGCGAGGCGAGGGTGACGTTTCCCTCCTTCAATTACACGGGAGCCGTTCGCCGTCGGTACAAAACGGACGCCGCGCTCTCGCAGGATTCATGGTCCTGAGGTCAGCTGGAACTTATTGTCCCTGCTGCCTTGGAACGAGACAACACTGACATCTGTAAGATTTGCTGTGAAATAATCCAAACCGGGAGTGGGACGGAGCCACGGAGAGAAATGGGACCGCTCGGTAGAAAATCAGTAATTCAGGTAGAAGGAGGTGATGCTCGCTGGCCTGGCATGCCCTGAGTTTGCTACTGATGGCTTCTCCTGACATCTAACTTCATCCCCTAAACGCTGCGTATACCGGAGCTTTCAAAATCAGTGCTCTCCTGCTAATCTTTCCCCACTATAAATAAATTAAACATTAAAAGGCAATAATCTTTGGGTTCCCAGCTGGTTTGCTTCGGGTTTGCCTCCTGGTTTAGTGCTACCACCGGTACTTCTTTCCCATCAAAACGCCCTCGCAGCGCTGTCTGTGCCAAACCAGACCAAGCCACAAAACTATTTTTAAAAATTACGCCTCAGCTCGGCCGGACACGTGAGGCAGAGCGTTAAAAACCATCCGAACAAGGGAAGCACTCGGGGTGAAGACAAACCTCTGCGTTTCACCGCCAGAGCCAGCCCAGCAGGCTCCCCGCCGCTCCCCGCTCGCGGGTGGAGAAGCCGCTCGGGCGCAGCTCTCCCCGAAGGAGCTGCTGATAAATCTAATCCGGAAGGACTGGAAATGAGGCAAAAGAAATTTTGATGAAAATTATGTACATGCACTTTGACAAGCTCATAAACACCGCAGCCACGATAAGTTTTCTTATTTTTTTTTTTTTTTTTCCTAAGACCTGACACAACTGTATAAGCCCAAACTCTAATTTTTACAGCCCTGGGTTTGGAGATCTGTCATTGGGAGATATAATGGAAAGAATAATTGCTTGGTGGCTGCACAAACAGGAGATGTGTTGTCAGGCTGCAGTTTGGAGGCTACATCTGGCTTCGGAAATGATTGATGCTGTCTCTGTCTGTGACTTGGGAAACCATTTTTTTCCTTCCCCCCCCCACCCCCGCTAATACAACCGCCACGCTGAACCTTCGCGCAGCCACAGCAATTAAATCGTTATTAATGAAAACCTTTTATTTATCCCTTTTGCACCTTGGCGGTGCGGCTAGGCAACGCGCAGCCCTCGCGGCGAAGGTAAGCATGTGATTCCAATTTGAAATTAAAAGTCATGTCTGAATAACAGAACAGCATTCTCATTTCCTAATACTCTGCTTTTTACTACTTTGCATTCAACTGTGAAAAGTCTTTTAAAACTCTGAACAGCAGTAAAACTTGAATGAATTTTTGACCCATTATTGCATAGCGGGTGCGCTTTCCAAGTTGGAGAGACTGCCAAGTTCTCCCCACCTAATATTTCCACTTTAATTGTGCCACTTGAGAAATTTACGTGCCTCAAAATATGGCATGAATCTTACGCTTATTGCAGTATCATTAGCAGCAACATTTAAGCAACATCTGTGTGCTATAGAACTAATTGAAGTAGCAGAAGTGGCAGCTGTAAATCCACAGGAAGATGGCAGTTTGCACCCAGCACTGCTGAGTTAGCGGGTAACTGTCAGCCTGTTCCCGCAATCTGCTCCCGAGGACGGCGGTGCAGGCGCACAATGTCCAAAAAAATACAGCGAGGAGGCTAATGATCCTATTAACCACTTTGCTGCACCAATTTGGCTGTTTTTCCAGTTTCCTTGTTGAATTTCATTATATATTTCACCGTTCCAGTAAAAAGTCCAGTGCAAGACATGTTCGCTTTTAAGCCGCTCACTTCAGGGAGTGAAGCTCCTTCTCGGTCGAATTAACGCACAAATGATTCTTTTTTTTTTTTTTTTCCCCCTTTTAAATTCCACCTATTTCTCCATCTTTCCCATTGTTTAATTTTTCTCCATCACACACGCCTGGGTGAAAAAGAACTTTTACCAACTGTTAATGCTGGTATTTAAAGCAGTGACATTTTCCTCCCCGGGAGGTAACATTTTCAATAATCGATAAAGCCGGGGGGAGGAGGGACGGATGAAGTCTTTTTTAGGCACATGGACGGGTTAAAGCACATCTTCATCCGAGCTGAGGATGCTGCGTGCGTGGCTGGCAGCGCATCAGCCCAGGCACTGCGGCTGATGGAGCTCATTGGTGATGACGAAGGGAGGAAGGTGTTCAAAGTCGCGTGTCCTGGCATTGCCGCGTGACCCAGGCAGGCGGCACCCCGGGGTGCAGAGCGTCTCGGAGCATCACCACTATTTGCACCTCCATTTGCTTCTCGTGGGGGGAAAAGTGGGTTCGGAACCCTTACAATCCCGAAGCTGAGGTGGGGAATATAACCCAACGTTAAATAAATAAAAAGTGGTGTCCCCCAGGGGTCAGTACTGGGCCCAGTCTTGTTTAACTTCTTCATCAACGACCTGGATGAAGAGTTAGAATGTACCCTCAGCAAGTTTGCTGATGACACCAAACTGGGAGGTGTGGTAGATACACCAGAAGGCTGTGCTGCCATTCAGCATGACCTGGATAGGCTGGAAAGCTGGGCAGAGAGGAACCTCATGAGGTTCAACAAGGGCAAGTGCAGGGTCCTGCACCTGGGGAGGAACAGCCTCATGCACCAGTACAGGCTTGGGGTGGACCTGCTGGAGAGCAGCTCTGCGGAGAGCGACCTGGGTGTCCTGGTGGATGACAGGTTAACCATGAGCCAGCAGTGTGCCCTGGCTGCCAAGAAAGCCAATGGGATCCTGGGGTGCATTAGGAGGAGTGTGGCCAGCAGGACGAGGGAGGTTCTCCTTCCCCTCTACACTGCTCTGGTGAGGCCTCATCTGGAGTCCTGTGTCCAGTTCTGGGCACCCCATTCAAGAAAGATGAAGAGCTACTGGAGAGAGTCCAGTGGAGGGCTACGAGGATGGTGAGGGGACTGGAACATCTCCCCTACGAGGAGAGGTTGAGGGAACTGGGCTTGTTCAGCCTGAAGAAGAGAAGGCTGCGAGGGGACCTTATAAATGCGTACAAATATCTGCAGGGTGGGGGTCAGGAGGATGGGGCCAAGCTCTTTTCAGTGGTGCCCAGTGACAGGACAAGGGGCAATGGGCACAAACTGAGGCACAGGAAGTTCCGTCTGAACATGAGGAAGAACTTCTTCCCTCTGAGGGTGACGGAGCCCTGGCCCAGGCTGCCCAGGGAGGTTGTGGAGTCTCCTTCTCGGGAGATATTCAAGACCCGCCTGGACAAGGTCCTGTGCAGCCTGCTGTAGGTGACCCTGCTTCGGCAGGGAGGTTGGACTAGATGACCCACAGAGGTCCCTTCCAACCCCTACTGTTCTGTGATTCTGTGATTCTGTGATTCTGTGTGATATAAATGCGCTGGGGTGGAGGCGGTGGGGGTTTTTTGGGGGACCCGGCGTTAGCACCAGCCGTGCTCAGCTCCCTCCACCGTGGCACAGCCCTGGGGAGCCGGGAAGGGGCCGGCGAGCCCCTCGCCGCGGTGTGTTTGCCAACGGCCCGACTTCATTAGAAGCCCGGCACGTCCGCCGGGCCGCCATGTGACAGGCCGGGAGCCGGCGGTATTTGTTGTCTTAATGCACAAGTACTCGGGGACTGAACTGATCAGGAAAAAACTGTTCTGAATCTGCTGAAGTACACGCTTAGGGTGGCACGGACCCGCGCGATATTGAAAATCAATAGTCACGTGGTGGTTTAAAGGTTAGAGGTCTCCTGAATTAACTTTCTAGTACTAAATTACCAGCCCTTGGGTGGGTTTTTTTTGTTTGTTTGCTTATTTATTTATTTATTTCCCGTTTTGTCATGCCTGGAGAGATGCGTTGACTTTAGAGACGCACAGCTTGCCCCTAGCTTGTGCTTGGAGTGAAAGGAGAAAACAGCGAAACCTTCTCGTCCTTGGTGTGACGACTCATATGTTTAGGTATTCCTCGTGAGAAAATTCAGATGGAATCGGCAGGCATATAGCAATGTCAAATGTGGTAACGGAGCCGTGAGCATTATTCGTGGCCTGAAAATGGAAATACAGCCTCTTTTAACTCACATCTCTGCAGTGCCCGTACTTGTGTGCTGTGTAATATCCAACTTAAATGCATGTTTTCACAACATTTAGAAAATGTAAAGTAACAGCATTATTTGAAATATTTATTCATTAGGAATGAATGAGTAATAATGTCACAAATAAACTGGATGTTTAGAGTTGAAGCCTATGAAGACTTACACGTTGCTTTTCACCCGTGAGCACAGCGCACTCCTGAGGACTGCTCCGGCGTGTAGCTACTCACAAGCGGAAGCACCTCCACAACTGGTCTTGAGCTCCTCTGTTTGTGGGTACTACAAAAACCAAATAATTTTTACTTCCATTGAATGGATTTCTTATTTAAATTTATTCCAGCATTTCCCTTCCCTTGTTTCTATTCCCCTAGGTGCACTGGCAGCTCGCATTGCAACATGGAACATTTGCAACCCATGATACTCTTCATCGGAATGGCGAACGGGGAGCCAGGTCCCGGTAACCCAGTGGGGCCAACACCACGGCCGTGGGAGCTCCAGGCGCTTGGCGAATACCCGGGGGACAGCCCAGTGGCTTGGCCATCGGCCACCTTCGCGTGAACCACCTCTGCAGCTCTGGTGGGGTGGTGGCAGGGAGCTGGGGCTCCCCGGGACGCGTCGCACTCACCTCTCCGGGGGAAGGTCCTGACGGGCAGTGGCAGCCGCGGGCTCTGGTCCCCATGGTGCTGCTGGGTCCACCCGGGGTGACCGCACTGAACGCAGATCCGAAGCAGCCACCAAGGCTTTGAAGTAGAAGATTAAGGAGACGTGGCAGGAAAAAAAACCTTACAGGAATTCCAGTGTGGTTTGGTTTGCCAGGCACGATCCAGCCCTGGCCCCGGGTCATGCACAGCGCTGGAACAGAGCGGGGCGAGGGGTGGACGTGCCAAGGGACACGCTCTGTCAGACGTACTGACGTGTGAAACCCAGTGATGACGTTTCAGAAGTGTTTGCGTGCATTAAACATCATCACCTCCACGCGGGCGGAAATAAAGCCCAAAATAGGGGGAAAAGATCCGGGATAACCACTCAGGCCGAAGTACCGAACTAAACAAAGCACGTCTCAGAAAACCCCTAAGCTACCCATGGTAATATGCTGCTGGACAAACGCCAAGTGTCTCATTTTAAAAATAAATTGTGAACTTTGAACCTTTTCAGCTCTGGCGTTTCCGTATTGGCGTTCCCATCCCTGCCATCGACACGTCCGACTGCTGCTCATTTTCGGGTGCCTTCCGCCGTTGGCCCGAACAGGAGGGCTGCAGCCGCACCGCAGGTACGCTCCCGAAACTCCCACCTCAGATACACACCTTGACAAACTCCTCGAAGGATGGAGACCACCTTCTAATTAATAAAACAAAAACCTGCCGCTAAGCGGCTGCGTGGACTCCATCTCGGGCACGTACACCAGACGTACACAACCTCACCCGCGCGATGGTTAATAGGGGATTCATGTACTCGCAAATTCTCACGTAAATGGGGTTATATCAAAAAATCTTCCCCCGTTCATCCGAGATTTCTGCTGTCATAGACTTTTGATTAGACAGTGTGTGTGTGATATTACAGATGAAAGTTTCGAGGGGAGTTTCTCCTCGGTTGCTGCTCGGTATGCTTACAAATATCTGCAGGGTGGGTGTCAGGAGGATGGGGCCAGACTCTTTCCAGTGGTGCCCAGTGACAGGACAAGGGGCAATGGGCACAAACTGAGGCACAGGAAGTTCCGTCTGAACATGAGGAGGAACTTCTTCCCTCTGAGGGTGACAGAGCCCTGGCCCAGGCTGCCCAGGGAGGTTGTGGAGTCTCCTTCTCTGGAGATATTCAAGACCCGCCTGGACAAGGTCCTGTGCAGCCTGCTGTAGGTGACCCTGCTTCGGCAGGGGGGTTGGACTAGATGACCCACAGAGGTCCCTTCCAACCCCTACTATTCTGTGATTCTGTGCTGTATTCATACAAACCTACAGATTACCGGCGCAATGCACGGGCGCGGGAAGAGCCGGCGCTGTGATGGGCGAATTTGTGCGCACAAAAGAGCTAGAATTTTAAAAACATAGTTTTAAAGTGCAACTTGAACTAACACTTTCGAGTTTGTACATACGCAAAATAATCCTCCAGAAATGTGAAGATGTATTTTTCATAACCGTCGTTCTTAACCAGTGCATGATTACCTTCATGTTTATTTCTACGAGCAATCTTATTAATTCCCATACTACTTCTGGACCATGCTTGCACTACAGAACTAGTTTTAATTGAACATTTATTAAAACAAATGCTTTGTCAGGATATACCCACTCCATCTGGCTGCACCGGACAGGCATGATTTCCTGGATGGGTCTGCTTTGTACAACGCCTTCTCCCCCAGCTCGCGCTGACTGCCGGGGAGGATGATTAGATTGCTGCGCCTTTTGCTGGGCAGCGCTTTCTGCCACAGCCCTTTCTGTCTCGCGGACGGGAGCTGACCCGCACGCTGCCCGCAGGACTCTTCCTCTTCTGCTGCACAGAACAGGGTTTCTTCTGGAAGAAGGTCGTTAGCCCACCCAGCTGACAAAAGGCAGAGATCTTCTATAAATAACCTGCCCTGGGAGGCTGGAGGGGCTCTATCTTTTTTTTGGTCTTTTGTTTTCTGTTTTTTTGGGCGTATGTGCATGCTCCCAATTACAGACATAACAGTTTTGATAAGGAATAAAATATTTAAAATAAAAAAAATTAAAAAATAAAAAATAAAATAATTGGGTTCCCAGTGTTAAATTTCCGCCCTTGAAAATCAAATAAGGCAAGCTTTCCCCTTCCTCCCTCCCCACAGCAGTCACCTGATGGCAAACAGATTCTGGCCACCGCAAAGCCCTTTCGGAGCACACTTCGCAGCCAAACATTATTTTGATTGCTGGCATCACGAGCAAACAAAAAACAAACAGGAGCCACGCAGAATTAAAAATCCGGCGGCATTGTGCAGTTAATCCTCCATTCACCGTCGTATCAAAGCGCTTTTTTGTTACTTTTGCTGCGATTCATCTTAACGAAAGCCACTGTTTTTACAGCATATCTCCCTCAACCCAAACCCAGGACTCCAGGTCCTCTCTTTGGCCAGCCCACGGGAGATTTCAGGCTCTCACGGTCGGGGAAGGGGTGTTTCTCAAAACTTCAGAAGGTCGCTTAGCATTCACTAACCCGGTTGGGTTTTACTTATTTCTCGTCAAAAGCCTCTATGGTCTCCATAAGAGTACCTGCAAACACCGCATCACCCCCAAATTTTAAAATTTCTTTTCTGTGCACCAGTCATTTTTCACTCTTTCTTTGACAGCCTTGAGCACATACTTCATCAGTATTTTTTCGGGGAGGTTTTTCTGGTTTTTAGCATTTCTGCTCTGTGCCTTGAGACAACCAGGACTTCTCCGTGGGTCGTGTGGTGCCTACAAGTGCTTGCATAAGGTGGAAGGATCACACAATATTTTGTATTTCCAGCAGTGCTGGGATGGGTGGGAACTGCACGCGATGAGGCTTTGCTCTTCCTGAGGACCGTGCATCTTGTCTCGTGGGGACGCGATATCTCAACAGTTCCCAGAGGCCTCTCACATGAAGAAACTGAAGTGCTGGTGGCCTCTGTTAGGATATTCAAAGCAGGTCCGCCTCAGGGAACTGAGTAACCAGATAACTTTCTCACGTTGTTTTCTGGTTTTGGGGTTGCTTGAGACGACCCTTCCGTAAGTGTGAAGAAATATTTAGTATCAGAAGGATATTTCGAGTCAGCTCAGCAACACTCAGCCAGCTATCAAGTCCCAGATACAGCTCAACATCCATGGTATCACGGAACTGCTTTGAAACAAACATCGATAAATTATTTGGGGATTCCAGATAATGGTAAAAAATAAAAAAAGATTCCACTTTTTCTTCCTTCAGAAGTACCCTGACTCGCTAAGAAGCACTGCCTCAGGAGGGTAACTCCGCAGTTTTCTTTCTGTAAGGCTAGAACAGCAAAATTTTAGGAAGTTTTGATTCACGACGTATATAATCCCCACCTTTGCTTTAGCTGCAGTTTCCACAGTCTGGGTCAGACCTTCTCTCCATGGATGGCTGTGCCTTCGAAAACAAACACCGACACAACGGCACGCTGTCGATGAGGCTGCATTTCTTTGCAGGTGGAAAACCTCATTGGAAAGGAATTTACTGAAAGCTTCCACCATGGCCAACTGCTAGCAGCACACAGAGCAGCGCAACGACACGACTTCGCACAAGACTGAAGAAGCTTTCAGGGGCTTTTAAACCTTCGCATATGATCGGGCTGTAGCAGGCCCAAAAGCCGAAATGAAAACCGAGTAGCAGAGCGCTTGATCTAAACCCCAGAGGTCACAGTCCCCAGTGGACACTTCCCATTGCTTTCAACCGCTTAGCTCAAACCTTGAGGGAACCATGTGCAGAAGATGACTCAGATAAAGGAAATGTTGGGATGACTGGTGATATGGGGGAAGAAGTGAAATCAGTCTTATTAAAAAACCCCCACTGTTGTGGTGAACACCTCGCACTGACATCATCCAAACCCGGGGATTCAACAGCAACCAGAATCAACTTCCAGAAACTTGGAGGCAAGGTGAAAGCGCAAGCTTTGAGTAGCTTGATATTCCAGGATAACATATACAACCCTAATAACTGGCCCCTGAACATGTTGGTTACACATCATTTTGCAGAGCATTTCAGATGCAATACTTCTATGAGGCTGTAATTTGAAAATGATGGAATAATCTTAATTTAACAGAATGTCTTCATTCATGGATGGTGCACGGTGTCGACTCAACAAACAGTCAATGTATCTGGTTTATTGACTTCCCTTGTCAGGCAGTGAAGGCTGTGTCTCACAGACACTTAGCACACACTGTGTTTTTTCTTCTTCTGAAAGCTTTTCTGCAAAATATGGTTAGAGTCACTCGCTGTCCAAGGACATAATCAAATCAGTATAAAAATCTGGCATTAATTATTATTCTGACTGTGATAGCAATAATGAAGCCTAGTTTTTCTCAAAGACATGTAGATAAACATGACTTTATAATTACATTATCCTTAATAATTGGTTGATATATTGGCTGGTTACCAAGTTTTAAAAATGAGTTTTGAGGGAAGATGAACACCACCAGGTGGGGATGGTTTTCGAGCTCGAGGAGGTTCAGATCTGCGACTGGGGCGCAGGGCCATCGCTGGTTTTGGTTCACAAGGTGCATATCAAGCTTCAAGCAGGATCCATGTCCTTGTCCAGCTTCTCTGCAGAGGAATGGGGTAGAACAAGGGAGCCCACAGCTTGACCCCAGCCATGTCCCAGTCTCTCCCAGCCCCGTGGGGCCACACCAGCCTGACCGCTGAGTGGGTCCTGGGACCCTCTTCTGAAAGGTGCTGCCGCAGCATTCGAAGGACCCACCTCAAGTTGTGTTGCCTTGCTCAGCAGTGGCAGCAGGTCGGTAACGTGTCCAGGAGCCTCTGAGGCACAGGCAGGCAGTTCGCCATCAAAAGCTTCGGCTCCGGCACCAAACACTGGAATTTGGGGTCAGCTTTTGCAGGGTACCACAAACCAAAGCAGGCTGATGGCCGACCATGCAATACAGATAGAAAGCTGGGCAGAAATTACCTGCAGTTTCAGCCTGTGTATGGCAAACAGCTCGAATTACAAAATCTGCTGGCTTATTTTATGAACAGAAAAGGCTTCCTGCTTAAAAGGTTAGACAGAAATTCAAAAGGTAACTTGCAATGAAAGTCAAGTTGTGGGAAAAAAAATAAAAAAGAACCCGAGAGGCATCCCTGAGGAGAGGAGGGAGCACAGCAATGTGACCATCAGGCACTCATGTGTCAAGAACAGATGATCTGCCCATCATAATTAAAGAGAAAGACTTGAAACAAAAATCTCAAGGAACCGGGAGATGCCAGGAAAACTTCAGCGGAGCGGTAGCTTTTCGCTCAGACAATGTGAAACGAGGAGGAGAGGAGTCAGTAAGAGGCGGTTCACAGCGGGGACAGCTATCCTGAGCTGACAAAACTTCCCTGGCTCGGCGCTCGACCTGTGATTAATCGCGAGACACACAAAGCACCGGCTGCGACCAGGAGCCATCCTCCTAATGCATGTCACAAACTTCATAATTCCACTCGGAACGAGACAACAGCAAGTTAAATTCCTGGATCACTGTCACCGTGTCACTGACAGAAGGAGCTGCACCAGGGAACAGTTGGCTATTGGAGTAATTTGAATGGAAATGTCAGTTTTCACAACCTATGATTTGAGGTAAGTGCCCTGCTATTATACGGCAGCTCTGTCAAGCACCGCGAGCTCCTCTCGGCAAAGGCATCCTCGTCCCCGCTCCCGCCCCAGCCTCCTCCCGCCACCCACCGCACCGAAAAATTAACATTTCCTTCTCTGCAACGCCCTTCGTTCGCACGGCCAAACGCTCTCTGCCTCTTCCCACGCCACAGCCTAGTTTGGCTCCTAATTTTGTAGTCTGCTCAAAGGCACGCGCTTCAAAACCGCACAGAAAGAGTGAGCTGTTTCTGAATAAATCGATTAATCGAGATTCGCGCTGACCTCTGGGCAGGCTTCGCCTGACTCAGGACTTCAGAGTGCGGTCAATATGTCTTGCTGCTAAATACTCGCAGAAGTTGCTACGTCAGGTTGTACACATCTTACGCACATCTGTGACAGATTCCGTCGATGCCCTGCGCTGCGTGGGGAAAAAAACACTTGCTGTGCAGCAGTGTCACTGTTTTGCCTAGCACCCACCCTTCAGTAACACCTTTATAGACGTTCCACGTGTCTTCATCCAGGTTTTTGGTATTTGAAAGGCAGCGCACCCAGGGCACAGCTCGTGCTCTGATTTGCCTGGACCGGTCCAAGGGGCAACGGGCACAAACTGAAGCAGAGGAAGCTCCAGCTGAACATGAGGAAGAACTTCTTCCCTCTGAGGGTGACGGAGCCCTGGCCCAGGCTGCCCAGGGAGGTTGTGGAGTCTCCTTCTCTGGAGATATTCCAGACCCACCTGGACGCGGTGCTGTGCAGCCTGCTCTGGGTGACCCTGCTTGGGCAGGGGGTTGGGCTGGGTGACCCACAGAGGTCCCTGCCAACCCTGACCATTCTGTGATTCTGTGATTCTGTGACCGATCCGAGTTCAACCAGCGCAGCTGCCAAGCAGAGCCGCTCTCAGATGTTTGCCTCCAGCCAGCTCAACATCAACTCAAACCACACAGATCTGGAAGCATCCGAACACGACATCCCCCGAATCTGACCAAATCGCAGCCTTTGTGGCACCAGAACCCAGAAGCACCAGAAAATAAAAGCAGCAAACCATGCCTAGGATTGGTGCAGCTCGTGGAAGGGTGGAAAGGGAAGGGGAGCTAACGAGGAGCGGAAAGTCGTGGTGAGAGGCGCAGGGCATCGCTGCCACCCCTTTCCGAGGACACCCATCAGCTCGGGGCTGAGCCCCTTCCCGCACCACCAGCACCCATCTGCTACGATGTGGTCTGCTCCCGCTGGCCAGCCCGCACGGGAACCGATCTCACAGCCCCATCCCACGCAGGTGAAGCAGTCCCACTTCTGTCATTTTTAAAAAAGGAGAAATAGCTGACCTGCCAGCTCTTCTCCTGCCTCTGGGTGAGCTTACAGAGCTCCGGGAGCTGTGCTTGGTTGAGCTCTGGCACTGGGAAGCGGCAATGGGGTAAGGGTCTTGGGGGTGTCTCCTCCCTGGATAAGCAGGTTGCCCTGTTCTACAACAAAAAAAATAATAAATAAAAAAAAGTTGCTGCTCAAAAGCAGAGATGTGACGGCAGGATGTCTGCACTTTGCTGTCCTCTGGGTGCTGGGGATGGTAAAGAAACTGTTCTGCTGTTTGCACATTGCCCACGGTGCCACTGACGCCGGGGTATCTCCAGGCAAAGTGAAGCAGAATTACTACTATTATTTTTACTTTGAGAGGAGTGGCTTACTGAGTCAGTAAATACAGGGTTTTTTTTTCTTTTGTGCCAAACATCAATACAGCAGGAGAAAAATGCTTCCACAAAATGCAGAGCGAAAGAAATGGCAAGAAGGCCGAATTCGGATTTTGCCTGCAGGATAACTGACAAACCAAGAAGCTTTCCTGGCTTCAGAACAGCTAGATCTCAGCTCACAGGTGGCTGCATTCTTACAGAGCAAAAAGCAAAGCTGGCTCTTTTTATGGCAGCCTTTCCAGGCATTGCAGCCACCAGGCTTTTATGTGTGCCCAGGCAGTAGCTCCTGTTGCAACACTCTGTTGGACTATAAACCAATGGTATTTGCTTTACCTGTGCACTACCTTCCACGGAACAAAACAACATTTACATCTGGGATCAATTTGCTTGAAATTAAAGTGCAGCTGCTATATCTCTTCTGCATCAAAAGTATAGTGTTAGGGCTATAACATACAGACAGTTACACATTACTTGGCATTGTAATATTTAGATTTGTGTCATTTTCCATCCGAAGTAAAAAGCATCTTTAAATAAATGAGTGATCTTATACTGCATATTTTATGGGCTGTGTACTCAGCAAGATATATCTACATTTGCAGTGTGCATGTACTCATCTCCAATTTCAAACTATGTATTTAGACCTTGAATTTTAATGCTTAAACGAAAATGCAGTGTAGGAATAATTTGGATTCCACGCTCAGAAAAGTTCCACTGTGTTTGTCCATGAGGGTTAGGCGAGCTTGGTAGTGTTCTCAGGTTGAATATGAGCCTTCCCAGCTTGTTACTGCAGATCATTTCCCCCTCCCCTGTGCCCAGAGGGGCTCTCTCAGCAGCCCCCTGCTCAGCCATGATGCACAAGCCTTTCTCCATCCACCATCCTATCACCCAAACCAGCGTCCCCCGGCCGCGGGTCGCAGGTTCAGCTCTGCACCACGTGGCCGTGGACAGGAACCACCGTTACCTGCTCGTCCAGAGCCGCGCTTCGCGTCACCTTTTGCTCATTGTCACCAGAAGCCTCCACCTCCCGTGGTGTCCTGCCGTGCTGCTGGTGCCTCGGGACCTCCTGCGACGGGTGAGGAACTTGCCCGGGGTCCATGAGGATGTCCACCACGGGGACGGAGCCTACCGCAGATAGGACATTTCCTGTTACTTTCCTATATACTTTTCCATACACAAAGTCCCACATTCGTTGGCATGAAATGGCAAAATGCAGCCAGGAACACATGACCACAACACACCATTTTCTGAAGTCTGGGGACAATCTGGCTTTGGGTTTTCTAGCCCCTTTTACCGAACACTGCTGATTCAGCATGTAGGGCTCTACATTGTAATACCTCTCCAGATCCCCGCGTTCAAGTCTGATGGATGGCTGACAATCAAATATTGCATTTGGCAGAAGCATGTAGGAAATGTAACGCACTCCAATCCTCATAAACGAGCAGTCATTTGAAAAAATCTTTGGTGCTCTCCACGAGTTCTGGGGGCTCTTCCCCAGGGTTCTGCTGTACCCCTGAATATTAAGCAAAAGGCAAGAGCTGATCAAAAATAAAAAAATTCCTTCTGAAACTATTGCTATTAACCTGCTTTTGCTTTCCAAAAGAAAGAAAAAAAAATGCTATGTGGCATTGGAAAGAGCACTGGAATCTGAATTTTCATAGAGTTTTCCCCTATAGTTCCCAAACAGAATATTTTCAGTTTTCCAGAGAAAACGGTCACTATGGTTTAAAAAGCACATCTGACTCCACAATTCTCATATTGTTTTACTGCCAATGGCAAGAAACAATTTAAGAGAAAGCCCAAGAAAACAACCGCCCAAGATAACAGCTACAGAGCGCAGAGCCGGGCAATTTAGTGAAATCAAGATCAATGGTCATGTAGGTAATTCCAAATACCGAGCATTCTACCTTGAAACGTCGTGCGTCGATTGAGACAAAAAATGGAAGGGCAACATTGTCAAGTTATCGTTTCCTCCCAGCAGCTGCAATATTTTGTGTTTTGGTGAAGATGATTCTTTTTTTTTTTTTTTGCAGCAGTCATATATACACTACAGTCTTGTATGCACTGCTCAAACCAGCGCGGAGGAACCCCAGCAGGTAAAACGCTGTAGGACCTCAACATCTTCTGCCCCAACTTTGGCAAAAAAAGGAACTTCTTCAGCACAACCCTGCAGTGGCCGACATAAGGATGTAAGATGGTGGAAGAGAGGATGCTGCTCGTCTCGAAGAGTCAGCTTACGTACCTGGACTTCACCCACTGCCTGGAGAAGAGAGACAACCAATTAGCCCAACACAGCTTCTTTGCCACACCGAGGCTGGAAAACAGATTGAAGGGGTCACAAAATTCAGCAGGCTCCACATGATCTGACATTTGCCTTGTCACTATTTCCTTGACAGCCAGAAGGTTGGAGACAGTCTGCTGGTCATCGGGAGCAGGGTATGGGGAGACTGATTGCTGAGCTGGAGACAAGGCACCGGTCAATTAGCGGTCTGCTCGTTCTCAGAACAGTGATTTCTTCAATAACCCAAGATGGTTTTACTCTGCTCGTTTTAGAGGACAAACAAGCTGTAAAATAGTTGCTGGAGTATGCAAACATCTCTTCGGTTTGCAGTGTCCCGATATTGCTCCTGCGGCTCCAGAGGTGATGTCCAAGCGCTGTTCAGCGGTTCCAACTCCACCCCAGTGCCACCCTTTTCGCACTTCATTGTATTTGCGCAACGATCTCTGCTGCAAAATGCGTTGGTGGCAGGTGAAGTGACTTTCATGACCCATTTGGGCTTGTTCAGCCTGAAGAAGAGAAGGCTGCGAAGGGACCTTATAAATGCCTACAAATATCTGAAGGGTGGGTGTCAGGAGGATGGGGCCAAGCTGTTTTCAGTGGTGCCCAGTGACAGGACAAGGGGCAATGGGCACAAACTGAGGCACAGGAAGTTCCGTCTGAACATGAGGAAGAACTTCTTCCCTCTGAGGGTGACGGAGCCCTGGCCCAGGCTGCCCAGGGAGGTTGTGGAGTCTCCTTCTCTGGAGATATTCAAGACCTGCCTGGACAAGGTCCTGTGCAGCTTGCTGTAGGTGGCCCTGCTTCGGCAGGGGGGTTGGACTAGATGACCCACAGAGGGCCCTTCCAACCCCTACTATTCTGTGATATTCTGTGATATTCTGTGATATACCAGTTTCATCTGAATTTTTGCTTTCACTTCCCAGGGTGATTTTGGCCGTACTAAATGTAACTCCCCACGGAACTCCTCCTATGGGAAGTTTCTCAGCCTGTGACACGGGAGTGGACACTCACCTTCCGCTGTTCCCGTGGTGAGGTCTGTACCCCGCTGTGCATCCGCGCACCGACTCCTCTGCCTCCAGCATTTCTGTGTATCTGTCAGATTTATTTGGTGTCTGACGTCTACTGCAAGCACGCATCTATGCAATATACCGATGTCATTTTATAGATAAAAATCAGAATAGTTTTATACTCGTCCCCCATATTAGAATCATAGAACCATAGAAAGTTTTGGGTCGGAAGGGACCCCCAGAGGTCATCTAGTCCAACCCCCCCGCAGCGAGCAGGGCCACCGCTAACGAGATCAGGGTGCTCAGAGCCCTGTCCAACCTGGTCTTGAATGT
This sequence comes from Opisthocomus hoazin, assembly GCF_030867145.1. Lineage (NCBI taxonomy): Eukaryota > Metazoa > Chordata > Aves > Opisthocomiformes > Opisthocomidae > Opisthocomus > Opisthocomus hoazin. The sequence goes on along the minus strand of NC_134419.1, from coordinate 79,068,573 downwards.
TTCCAGGGATGGGGCCTCCGCTACCTCTCTGGGCAACCCGTTCCAGTGTTTCACAACCCTCATTGTAAAGAATTTCTTCCTTACATCCAGCCTAAACCTACCCTGGTTTAGTTTAAAACCATTACCCCTTGTCCTGTCACTGCTGTCTCTACTAAACAGATTGTCCCCATCTTTCCTATCGGCTCCCTTTAAGTACTGAAAGGCTGCAGTCAGGTGTCCCCGCAGCCTTCTCTTCTCCAGGCTGAACAAGCCCAGCTCTCTCAGCCTGTCCTCACAGGAGAGGTGCTCCAGCCCTCGGACCATTTTTGTAGCCCTCCTTTGGACCCGCTCCAACAGCTCCATGTCCTTCTTGTGCTGAGGGCTCCAGAGCTGAACGCAGGACTCCAGGTGAGGTCTCACCAGAGCAGAGTAGAGGGGCAGAATCACCTCTCTCGCCCTGCTGGCCACGCTTCTCTTGATGCAGCCCAGGACACGGTTGGCCCTCAGGGCTGCCAGCGCACATTGCTGGCTCATGTCCAGCCTTTCGTCTGTCAGTACCCCCAAGTCCCTCTCAGCAGGGCTGCTCTCAATCCTTTCACCCCCCAGCCTGTATTGGTACCGGGGATTACCCCAACCCAGATGCAGGACCTTGCCCTTGGCCGTGTTGAACCTCATGAGGTTCACACAGGCCCACCTCTCCAGCTTGTCCAGGTCCCTCTGGATGGCATCCCATCCTTCTGGTGTATCGACCGTACCACTCAGCTTGGTGTCATCTGCAAACTTGCTGAGGGTACACTCGATGTCGCTGTCCATGTCATTGATAAATATATTGAACAGCACCGGTCCCAGTACAGACCCCTGAGGGACTCCACTCGTTCTGATATTCTGATATTCAGATATTTTGTGCCGTAATCCTGTCCCTGTGCCGCTGCTCCGTCACAGCTGCTGCAAGGGGCCGGGGTCCATCCTCCTGGCTTGCCCGGCCCTAATGCCAGGGTCAGAGAGACGACACGCAGGCAAACAGCCCCGAGAAGAGGAACTGTCTGTCCTGTCAAAACCAGGACATTGCGATGGGCAGAGGCTGAGATCCTCTCTGCTAACCCACTCCACCTCCTCCTGCTCCAAACGACAGGCGCGGTGCTGCCTTGTGCCTCCTCGCAGCGGTTTTCCTCCGCTCCATCAGCAGGGGTTGATCTTACGACTGCCGAGCAGGGCGTTTAGGACGATGCCATTTGCAGAAAGGATTAAAAAACCCAGGTCAGCCCAAACGAACCCTCCCATCGGTGGAAACCCGGCGTTGGTCGGTGGTCTGGTCTCAGCTTCTCACGAAGAGGGGTCCCAACACACCCAGTCTTCTCCCTCCAACCTAATATATACAAAATTAATCTAATATATACAAAATAATCTAATATATACAAAATAATCTAATATATACAAAATAAGGCTATGTTTCAGAAAGCCTTTAAGAGAAAGACAACAGCTGTTGTAGCTTGGCCCAAGGGACTGTGTTAAGGACAACTTTCTGCAGGTTCTAGATAAAACAGAAGGCATTTTCTCCCTCTTTCCTTAGGGCACGGTCCTGACCTCGCCGAGAACGCGGCCGTCGTCGCCCCGGCTGCCGAGCGCGAGGGCTGGGAGCGCGGCGCGGGATGTGCTCTCTCCTGTTTTCCTGCGCATTACGCCGGTGGCCTGTCGGATCACCCCACGCGCTCCCGCCCTGCTCGTGACTGCTGCCCGCTGCCCCTCGTTCCGCCGCGGGCAGCCCGGCCTCGCCGGGGACGCGGGAGGGCAGCGGGAAACGCAGCCGAGTCAAAGGGGAGCGGGGGGCCAGGCGCCGCAGATTGCTTTCCAGCCATCCCAGCTGGTTCCTCCGGCATCATCCATGAGCCGGCGGGAGAACGTGAAGTTTGTGATCGCATCGATTTAACGCCGTCTATAAGCGATGGCTGGGTACAACAGCTCACGCCGCAATATTCCGTTAATTCTTAAAAGGCTCCAAAGCTCCCGAGGGCTCTCCCCGCAGAAACGCCAGGGCAGGCACACGTGGGGTGGAGCGCTACCCCAGGTCTCCAACGAGAAGATGATCTGTAACTAAAAAGATGAAATGGTTTTGTGATCAGATTTTGCGTGCCAGTGCTTTGTTCAGACAGGACAAGGGTATTTTTTCGCTAGGGCATGACGAAGAAACCATTTCATTGTATCACTTTTAACCATTCAAAGACTGCCACTTGCCTTTCGCCCCTAAAATTAAACCCGCAGGTAGGCATTGCGCTGCTGGTACTTTCAAAAGCACATAAAATGTGTTTGCTGACCAAAAGCAGGAATACGGACCATGCTCGAGGCTCACACCTTTAAAAATTCTAGGCCATAATCAACGCTGAACTTCCTAGGAAAGCTCAGCCGTGATAGCAAAGTCAATAAATCAACCCAAGAATTTTTCAAAACCTCACAGTATGCACCGATGGAAACGCTATGGTTTGTCCTTCTGCTTGCCAGAGTTCTGAAGATTGAAGTTGAGTCTGGATCAGAAAACGACTCGGGATTCCCGCTCCCGACATCCTGCCCACACTCTCCGCCCGTGGCTTTAGCAGGGTGCTGCCAGGGCTCAGCTGAGCCGCGCGGGCGAGCTCAGACCCAGATCACAGAACGACCCAAACCGCCTGCTTTGAACCCAGAGACGAGTCTTCTGCATGGAATTCGGTCATCTCGGCGCTCGTCGGAAAGTGAAAATCGCATCCTCGCAAGGATGCTCTTCATTAGAGTGCGCTGCGCTTTTCAGCTCCGCGGTACCCACTCGTGATTCGCAGATCCATGGTACCCACTCGTGATTTGCAGCTCCGTGGTACCCACTCGTGATTCGCAGCTCCGTGGTACCCACTCGCGATTCGCAGCTCCGTGGTACCCACTCGTGATTCGCAGCTCCGTGGTACCCACTCGTGATTCGCAGCTCTGTGGTACCCACTCGCGATTCGCAGCTCCGTGGTACCCACTCGTGATTCGCAGCTCTGTGGCACCCACTCGCGATTCGCAGCTCCGTGGTACCCACTCGTGATTCGCAGCTCCGTGGCACCCACTCGTGATTCGCAGCTCCGCGGTACCCACTCATGATTTGCAGCTCCGCGGTACCCACTCGTGATTCGCAGCTCCGCGGTACCCACTCATGATTTGCAGCTCCGCGGTACCCACTCGTGATTCGCAGCTCCGCGGTACCCACTTGCGCCTTGCAGCAGCAGTTTCAGCACGAGCAAAGCAATGCCACCTCAGATAACGCACCCTGGGTAACGCCAGCACGGGTCTGGATCGGTGGGGTCCCAGCACCCACGGCCGGGGTTGGGGGGATGGACCGGTGCCTGCTTTTCCACAGGTGAGATGAGGAGTGGGTGCGGGGCAGAGCCCGGGAGTCGTCCCCCAGGCTCCTCGCAGCTCTCCACTGCGCTCAAGGACTGCTCACCGCGACAAATGAAAAGCTCTGTTTAAAATAACTGAATAAGGCACTTAAAGAGGTTTTAAAAAATTTTAAACGGACTGTATGGGATCGATCTTAATTACTGCCCAGGTGGAATTTTTGTCTTCTGGCTTTTTTTCAATTAAAAAACCCCCCACCCACTTAACCCAGCCATTAATGAGAGACGTTAAAGGCTTGTTAACAACGTCCTTCCATCAGCCCAAGGCGCTGCCGGCTCCCAGCCTTGAGGACAGGGAAAGATGAAAGGTTTTGCTGGGGTAGGTCTGCTGGGGGGGTGGGAAGGGAAAAAAAAGAAAATAAAAGAAAAGAGAGAAAACTGGGGAAAAAGCTCCCTTTCCAAGGCACAAATTAAGTGTATTTATTCGTTACTCAAACTCTATGCATGCGATTCGAAACAGAACTAGCACGCAGCCCTGTGACAAGCTGCATTTGCAGGTCGATGTCACCCGAATCTCCCGTCTACTTTAACGGCCAGGGAGGTCACCGGCAGGAATATTTTCCATCGTTTTTAAAGCCAGCCGCAGCAGCGCGGAGCCGAGGGTACAGCCACTTGGCAAGGGCAGGGGAGCTCTGCGGACAAGCCTTTGAACGGTATTTCTATTCCATTTCTGTAAGAATATAAAAGGAATTACAATTAAATCTGTAAATGCAATTCTTTGAGGATTTTTACATTCCTATAAGATTCTTACTGAGAAATGACTCTTGGAATAGTACATAAATCTTACAGGACTCCCCTCGGATTACTGCGCTTTAAGTTTTTAAGCAATCTTTCTATAGGTTTATTCTTTTCTTGCACTTTCCCTAAAGCAGCGGGTCTTCAGCACCACCTTTCACAACAAAGAAATAAACATTTTCCTACCAAGCGTATCGCTTTGACCTGGGTGCGACGCATACCATAACTTGAAGATTTGGTAAAACATTGGGAAAAACGATTAAATGCAATAATCGGTCATATTTCCAGAAGTGGTGTTAACAGAAATCCAAAAATTCCTGTTTCTCGTCCATAATTTCCTATCCTTTGGAAGGCGGCAGCGCTGTCCCAGCACCCGGCAGTGAACACCCCGCTCCGCTCACCATGCACCCAGCGCTTGAGCACTGCTGCGAAAAACCCAACGGAAACATCGCGGTCCAAATCTTCCTCGCCCTGACCAGGCGGTGAATTCCTCAAACCCCAACCGCGCCGGCTGCACGAGAGGAGGAGAAAAAAAAGCAAAATTCAGTTTCTCTCGTGGTCAAGGGCATCTACTTCATTCTAAATGCAGTCCCGCCAAAACAAATATTATTTTTGGGTCTCTCGTTATCTCAGCCCCCGGACGCGGAACACGGAGAGCCCGGGGAAACTCGACAGGTCAGAGGAACCCAACGCCCGGCAAAAAGCTCCTTTGCCTTCTTTTCATACATACACCCAGGTGCCCATCCTTTAACGCGTTCTCCTCAGCGCTGGGCGTCCACGAACCCCCCGGGACCCCACCCGGGACCCCACCCGGGACCCCTGCCCCAGGGGAAGCCTCGGCCGCAGGGCATGGCGCGAGGGCCGGGCCCAAACCCTGCACTCTTCTGGCATTATTTTATTTCACGTGGGGTTTTTCTTGGGGGGTGTGTGCATGTTAATGATGGTTTTTGTTAATTGCTCCCGCGGTGAGCACCAGGACGCGGCCTCTCCATCCCTGCCCTTGTCCATCCTTACCCATCCCTGCCCATCCCCGCTTGTCCCTGCCTGCTCTTGCCCATCCCTACTCATCCCTGCCTGCCTTGCCCATCCCCGCCCATCCCCACCCATCCCTGCCTGCCCTTGCTTGTCCCTGTCCATCCCTGCCCATCCCTGCCTGCCCTTGCCCGTCGCTACTCATCCCTGCCCTTGCCCATCCCTGCCTGCCCTTGCCCATCCCTGCCTGCCCTTGCCCGTCCCTACTCATCCCTGCCCATCCCTACTCATCCCCGCTTGTCCCTGCCTGCCCTTGCCCGTCCCTACTCATCCCTGACCATCCCTACTCATCCCTGCCCATCCCCGCTTGTCCCTGCCTGTCCTTGCCCATCTCTACTCATCCCTGCCTGCCCTTGCCTATCCCTGTCCATCCCTGCCCGTCCCTACTCATCTCTGCCCTTGTCCATCCCTGCCTGCCTTTGCCCGTCCCTGCCCATCCCTGCCTGCCCTTGGCCATCCCTGCCCATCCCTGCCCGTCCCAGCCTGCTCCTACCCACTCCTGCCTGCCCGCCCGCCCCGCAGAACCTCGCAGCCAGAAGACGATTTTGGGGAGAACTTGGGTGTTTTTTCGCCTCGGAAAGGTCGCTGCCGCCTCAAACACCCAGCGCCCGGTGTCCCCCCGCCCGCGAAAGCAGAGCTGCGTCCCAGAGCGAGCCAACTCCGCGCGGCAGACAGCACGGGATGCAAATGTGGGAAAGGTTAAAGTTGACGTTTCCTACCCTGTTCTTTTGTCAGTAGCATGTATTATATATAAAAAAAACATAAAATACACCCAAACTGTAGATATTATAAGGCTATATTTTTATCTCGGGGTTCTGGTGACACGTACAAACCACTTGAGCTTTGCTTTCGTGGTTTATATTGCCACCAGAAACCCTTGATAAAAATACAGCTTTATATGGTACAGTTGGGTATAGTTTATTTTCTCCATACATCACATGCTGTGTTTTATTTATAAACATACACAAAGACACTTGGACATGCAAAGCAGTTTTTTTATTGAAGTATTTCTGAGATATCAATACTACTGTATTAACTAACGCGCCGTAACACAATAATTTCTCGGTTAGCAATGGCCTTTCTGAAGAGACATCTATGAAAATATGATACAACACATAAAAAAATCAGTATTTCCATGTTAGAATTTATGATTCCCATACTGAAAATTTCAGCTTCTGGTGGATCGTACTCGCAGAGAACCCTGCTCAAACCACCTCAAAATTTAGCTTTCACGTCTCCTGAATACCTGAGTCCTTTCTACAGAGAGGCCACGGGAAACAACGGCTTCGCGTAACAGAGAAATGCAAAAATCCAAAGGGAAAAAAATCAAGCGGCAGAAGGAACCGCGCCGCTGCTAAAGATGCAACCGCGACGCGCTCGTCGGCATCGCGCCCGAGCCACGCTGCTCAGACCCTTCTTCACCAGGCGCTTTCCGCGCCGCCCGCTCCCTCCTCCCTGCTCTAATGGACATTAAAAATAGAAGGAAACGGGACTGGAGATGGGAACGACCTCCACGGGCTCGGGCCGCCGCAGTCATTCTGCGCGGCATCCCCCAGGACGCAGCCCGCTGCTTGACTACAGCGGTGCCGCCGCACGCTGCGCTTCGGATGCTGCATTATATTTACACGTCACTCAAATATTTACCATTTCTCTGAATTCTGCCGGGTGCTCCGAGAGCTCGTTAGTAGCCAAGAAGCCGCGGCGGCGTGCCTTGGCCGGCTGGCAGCTGCGGCTGCGCTGCGTTGCTACGCTGACTTCTCTTTCTGGAGCTTCTCGTGCGACAGCAGCCACTCTTTCATCGGGCTTCCCGCTCCGTAGTTGCCGGTCTGGCCGCTGCTGCAGATCACCCTGTGGCAGGGTATGACAATGGCCATCTGCAGAAGAGAGGAGAGCAGGGAGGGAGCAAGGGGTGAGGCCATGGGGAGCGGTGCCTGGGGAAGGTGCCCACAGAGCCACCGTGGAACCACAGAACCATAGCATGGTTTGGGTTGGAAAGGACCTTGAAGCTTGTCTGGTTCCAACCCCCCCTGCCAGGAGCAGGGACATCTCCCACCAGACCAGGTTGCTCAGAGCTCCATCCATAGAACCACAAACCAGTTTGGGTTGAAAGGGACCTTAAAGCTCATCTGGTTCCAACCTCCCTGCCATGAGCAGGGACATTTCCCACCAGACCAGGCTGCTCAGAGCTCCATCCATAGAACCATAGACCAGTTTGTGTTGGAAGGGACCTTAAAGATCATCTGGCTCTAACCCCCCTGCCATGAGCAGGGACATCTTCCACCAGCTCAGGTTGCTCAAAGCCCCGTCCATAGAACTATAGAATGGTTTGGGTTGGAAGGGACCTCAAAGCTCATCTGGTTCCAACATCCCTGCCATGAGCAGGGACATCTTCCACCAGCTCAGGTTGCTCAAAGCCCCGTCCATAGAACTATAGAATGGTTTGGGTTGGAAGGGACCTCAAAGCTCATCTAGTTCCAACCCCCCTGCCATGAGCAGGGACATCTTCCACCAGCCCAGGTTGCTCAGAGCTCCATCCAACCTGGCCTTGAACACTGCCAGGGAGGGGGCAGCCACAGCTTCTCTGGGCAGCCTGGGCCAGTGTTTCACCACCCTCATGGGGAAGAATTTCTTCCTAATATCTCATCTCAATCTGCCCTCTTTTAGTTTAGAGCCGTCCCCCCTTGTCCTATCACTGCACCCCCTTGTGAAAAGCCCCTCTCCATCCTTCCTGTAGCTCTTTCAGGCACTGGCAGCTGCTCTAAGGTCACCCTGGAGCTTTCTCTTCTCCAGGATGAGCAGAGCAGGGACGGGGACCGAAGGAGCTGGGACACCCGTGCCGGGCCCGAGGAGGACAGCACGCTGCAGCATCAGGGCCGTGAGCCCGGCTGGGATGGTCCCGGTGATCGGATACGGCGCCCATCACGGGTGCTGAAGGCCAACCCAGCTCTTAGCGAAAAGTAAGCGTGGGCAGAAATTTTAATATATAAAAATGACGTAACGTCTTCAAAGGGTAAAGCCCGTATCCAAAACCCCGCATACAAAACTTCACACAGAACCACGTCCCTGCACGAACGCAGATTTTCCTGCCCCGGGCGCGGGGGTCTCAGCTGCCAGAGGGGGTGGCCACCTCGCAGACCTGACACGCGCAGCGGGACAGCACGGAGGCACGGGACGGCACGAGTCTCCTTCTCTGGAGATATTCAAGCCCCGCCTGGACAAGGTCCTCTACAGCCTGCTCTGGGTGACCCTGCTTGGGCAGGGGGTTGGACTGGGTGACCCACAGAGGTCCCTTCCAACCTTGTTCTGTGATTCTGTGATTCTGTGACGACCGCTCATCGCCGCCCCAGCACCAGGTGAGGCCGTATTGCTGGAGAAATCCCGACGGCGACGAGCAGCGCTGCCCGGAGGGAGCTCCCCGGCCCCCCTCGACGCGCCCCGCCGAGCGATTCCACGGCAGAACAAGGCGCCGTTCATTACTGAGCAGCCAGTCAGCCCGAAACGGGCTGGGAATTTTTCAAACCTGCAACAGGAGAGGTTTAATTCACGCCTAACCAACTTCAGAACTTTTTTCCTCGTGCCTTCCACTTTGTATCGTTTACAGCCAAATGTCACGGATCCTGGAAAATCAATGCCAGAAGTTACCTAATAGACTGATAACGCAGAGAAGCACATAAACATGTTTTTTTTTTTTTTATTTTTTATTACAGGTGATTATCATAGTTGAAGTACACACCATAAAAAATGCAATAGATCATCTCTAATCACGCCGTGTGTGTTTGGCTAACTGCATAGTAATTCGGCCGCAATGATGTAGCTGTGAAAACAGTAACTCACTACAAAGTGCAGTTTCCACAAATCTGGATATTTCAAGTCAAAAAATGCAATTTATTTCTATATAGACACACAGGCAAATTTCGTACTTTACACTGACTTGTTTTAGTCCCACGTAACAGGCACTTTGTTACAGCTCAGGCTGTGCTCGTATCTGAGTCTGGGACACACAGACCCCACAGCAGCCGGGCAGTTCCCGGCCAGACCTTCGCAAATTGGTTTTTTGGGGCGATTCTTTTGTTTTTGTCAGTAATTTCAACGGCTGAAATTTCAAATCTCCGTCTCAGCCCACAGGCTATCACATTAAATGGGAATACACGTAGGTGCTTAATGAAAAATGCTTCTAATGGCTGCTTTCTTTGGAGCTGGCAATGCCACCAGTGAATTCTGCACGCGTGACAACGCCAGTGAGCACCGGTGCAACCTCTGCTCCGTGCCCCGCCATCCCGCGCTCGGTTTACGACTTCTTCAAAGAAGTTGTTTTTTGCAAGTGTTTCTCCGTGTCGGGATTTCGCCCTCTTCCCAACCCACGCGCCCGAGCTGCCACGGGCAGGTTGGCTCCAGCAACACGGCCGTAACAACATGCTGTAAAAAATCTCCTTTGCAATTCTTTAAAAATATGTACAGTAAACCAGCGTATTCTGACGCTGAGGCTATAAATCTTGCTACAGCCAGGGGTCAAAACCTCCTCCCAGTTCCCTGCAGCCACTCAGAGGGTGCAGAGACACTGGAACCGTGCGGTCCACGTACAGGGGGATTTTGTCAAGGAGTCGACATTTTCACAGAATCCCAGAATCACAGAATAGTAGGGGTTGGAAGGGACATCTGTGGGTCACCCAGCCCAACCCCCTGCCCAAGCAGGGTCACCCAGAGCAGGCTGCACAGCACCGCGGCCAGGCGGGGCTGGAATATCTCCAGAGAAGAAGACTCCACAGCCTCCCTGGGCAGCCTGGGCCAGGGCTCCGTCACCCTCAGAGGGAAGAAGTTCTTCCTCATGTTCAGCTGGAACTTCCTCTGCTTCCGTTTGTGCCCGTTGCCCCTTGTCCTGTCGCTGGGCACCACTGGAAAGAGTCTGGCCCCGTCCTCCTGACCCCCACCCTGCAGATATTTAGAGGCATTTCTAAGGTCCCCTCTCAGCCTTCTCTTCTCCAGGCTGAACAAGCCCAGCTCCCTCAGCCTCTCCTTGTAGGAGAGATACTTTGGTCCCCTCCTCATCCTCGTAGCCCTCCACTGGACTGTCTCCAGTAGCTCCTCATCTTTCTTGAACTGGAGAGCCCAGCACTGGACACAGCACTACAGATGGGGCCTCACCAGGGCAGTGTAGAGGGGAAGGAGAACCTCCTGCTAAATTGTGCGAGAAGGTGGAAGGTGTGCCAAAGTGGAAGAAAAAAAATAAAAGGAATTTATCTTCAGGTGGCGTGAGCTGGCAGGCCGCGTCGGGTCTCGGATGTCCCCGGGTCGGTGCCGGACCCGTCGAGAAACACGGAGACGCGGAGCTGAGCCGCTCGCCACCAAGCAAGAGGAGGAGGGTTTGAAATCAATGCAGCATCAAATCAAAAAAAGAAATCAAATAAAACATTTCACACCAGGACCGTCCGAACACACGCACGGGCCCGCACGTCACCCTCCACAGCGTCGGCTACGAAAGGAAACGCGGTACAAAGGCTGCACCAGCGCTGTAATTTTAAAATATTGAATATTGCTTCAGTTTGGCTTAATTGTGGTGACAACTTTCAGGCTACTAAAATAATTAAACCTGCTAAAATTTATTAGGGCCCTAAGGACATTTTAGAGGGAGTACTACCCTAGTCTGGAGCTTTAATGCCTCGGCTACATTTAATGTAATTTTTATCAATAACCAAGCAGCTCATAATATCATAGCTCCGCTGGAATCTTCACGCTGTGAAACCTAATTCATCGAACGCGTGAATCCATCACTCACACAGACCCCACCTCGGACGCTATCAAACCTCCAAACCCACCGATTTGTCTCCAACAAAACCAACACGGAGGGGCCCCGGGATCGATGACGGAGCCCCTCTGATTCGGGCCCCAGCTGAATATTTTCTCCAACTTTGCTTTTGTTCTTCTGGGTAGAGACCCACAAGGGAAAGCGCTTGTTTTCACTCGCAGCCTCATCAATACCTAAATCCTGGGGAACAAGTGACACGGAGAAGCTGTAATCAATAGCTCCCTGTGCGTTTTTTCTTCTGGTCAAATGGTTCAGCACTCCTGACAGCCCTGACACTCCGAACATGATGCTAAATCTTTATCAGCAGCCATCTGGGTGACTGGCAGAACAAGGCTCGGGCGGTCATTAGCGCTCGTGGCGATCTGCGAATAAACGAACTCCTCGATAACGCGTTCGTTTAGAAAAAAGGCGGGGGGGGGAAAAACTCCCTGCACAAGGCATCGATCAGCTTCGGACCGCGGCTGGCGAACGCCGCCTGCAAGGGAGCGGCGCGGGGCTCCGCGCGTTAGGGGTTCTGCGTCGGAGGCCAGGGGAGCCCGACCGCCCCATTATATGGCTGATGGGCTGGAGGCCACCAGGAGGTGCCAAGCTGCCCAAGCCAGACCAGCTGGGCCGTCTGGAAACAGCTGAAACACCAGGTTACAACACACCTCAGGAAGCAACCTCTCCAAAATCCATCTGCCGCTTCGCTCGCGTCCTGCGGCTGACTCTCCCCTCTTCCCCGATGGCAGCAAACACGGCCCGGGGCCCGCGGTATTGCCACCCACCGCAGGAATTCACAGAATCCCAGCACGGCAGGGTTGGCAGGGACCTCTGTGGGTCACCCAGCCCAACCCCCTGCCCAAGCAGGGTCACCCAGAGCAGGCTGCACAGCACCGCGGCCAGGCGGGGCTGGAATATCTCCAGAGAAGGAGACTCCACAGCCTCCCTGGGCAGCCTGGGCCAGGGCTCCGTCACCCTCAGAGGGAAGAAGTTCTTCCTCGGGTTCAGCTGGAGCTTCCTGTGCCTCAGTTTGTGCCCATTGCCCCTTGTCCTGTTGCTGGGCACCACTGGAAAGAGTCTGGCCCCACTCACGCAGAAGGTGCTTCAGGACTCCACAACGTTTCAGATCCACACCTCGCACTCTTCCCCTAAAGGCCCCATCACTCCTCCCAGTTTCCAAAGTTGAAGAGGTTTTGGCTGAGTACCACCCTTGACTCCGGGCAGACCGATACCCGCACCCGGGTGTGCACCCAGCTGAGCCCAAACAGCGACGCAGCCGGAGGGGACACAAAAACCAACGCCTGCAGCTACGACTGCCGCGGCAGACGTCTTATTTAAGGCACAGCACAGTCACTTAGGATGGCCTTGGACTAATCAGCCCAACATTCGCCGTTCCCCATGAGTCTCTGTGATTCCTTTTTGATCCTCCTATACTAGTCTAATGAGATTTTTAATTGAACTTTATGGGTTCCCTTTGAGGACCACAGACCTCGCAATCAATCTGAACCGCAGTAAACTGTGTGAAGTTTCTCTTGCAAAAGGTGAGCCGTCCCCACCATGTCCTTGGCATAAATTGAGGCGAAGATGTCGCATCTTTCAGCCGCTGCTTGGCACCTATTCCACCTTCTCATAAAGTTGAAGGTCATCGTATGAATTACTGGAAGCGACCCAACTACAAAGGGAAACCTGTGGAACGTGCGCTACCAAAATTAAAGAGCAACCCCTGATCTGCAGAACGAAGAAACGCTCTGGTAGTTTGTGGGAAAAGGCGAGATTTGCAATTTTATCATCACGTTTGAGCGACAAAGCAATGCCAGGTTTGGGTTTGTTTCAAACGCTCATTTTTACTGTCATTACTATCCTCAGTAACTCACGCTTATGATTTAGTCATCACGTTTGTAATTTGCTCCTTTAACCACAGGCAGCGTCTCAAGGTGCAAACGTATCGCGATTTTGCTCTCGCACAGCCTCTGCAGCAAGCATTAACAGAAGTATTCGTTTTATTCCACACTCGCAATAAGAGCATTCACTAGTTTCAGCTTCTCTCCTGTGAGCAAAAATCACTAATCTGCTGCTTAACAAAACATCGCATTTCTGCAAGAATTTTGTAGCGATCGCTCCTCAGGCCCAGAGGTTCCACCCCGAAGCTCGCGCTGCAGACGTAGCGGCTGCGAACGCCGCAGCTCTCCGCGTCCTGCGCCGCCACGCGAGCGACGCTGCAGCTCGGGTGACGTGTTCAGCTTAAAGAACTGCTCAGTTAGATTCAGAGCTCAACAGCTCACCTGATAAACACCCTGCGAGCGTGCGTATACACGGACGAGGTTCACGGGCATCCTGCAGCTCTACGCAGGGAGCGCGCTACCACCTCAACTCACATAATCACAGAATCACAGAATGGTCGGGGTTGGAAGGGCCCTCTGTGGGTCACCCAGCCCAACCCCCTGCCCAAGCAGGGTCACCCAGAGCAGGCTGCAGAGGACCTTATCCAGGCGGGTCTGGAATATCTCCAGAGAAGGAGACTCCACAGCCTCCCTGGGCAGCCTGGGCCAGGGCTCCGTCACCCTCAGAGGGAAGAAGTTCTTCCTCATGTTCAGCTGGAGCTTCCTCTGCTTCAGTTTGTGCCCGTTGCCCCTTGTCCTGTTGCTGGGCACCACTGGAAAGAGTCTGTCCCCGTCCTCCTGACACCCACCCTGCAGATATCTGTAAGCATATATTAGGTCCCCTCTCAGCCTTCTCTTCTCCAGGCTGAACAAGCCCAGCTCCCTCAGCCTTTCCTCGTAGGAGAGATGTTCCAGTCCCCTCACCATCCTTGTAGATGTCTAATGGGTTTAGGCTTCGAAGCTCCATAAAGAAGTACACCCTGATATTTTAAGGGTATATCAGATTTTCCTATGAAACGGCTCACATGAGCAGTATCAAGCTACGTTTCTTCAACACACCGTACTGTACTTGACCATGCAAGCTATTTTAATATGACAGAATGCTTTCCAATATAATACGGTGTACACTAAGCTAAGGCCATACAATGCAAACCTACAGGAAACAGTTCTCAAAGACTGACAATACAGTGTTGTGCAAAAGGATCTGTAATTGCTATCGCCTAGAAATGTACCCGGCTTTGCCCTCAGGCTGCAGTGGAGCAGCAGCATCCCAAGTAGCGGTAACAGCAGGTTGCGGTGTGAAAATTCCTGCTTTTTCCCCTGTGAGGAGGGATGAAAATAGTTCTGAAAATACACAGCAAAGCTACTGCAATTTTTTTTTTTAAATGGGGTGTTATCTTATTATTCTTATTTCCCGTCCCACACTACGGCTGCAGTGTTTTCTGTCCCCAGCAGAAAATTTTTAAGCATATTATAGATAATAATGTATAGCTTTAGGGAAAAGGAGCTATAGTAATATAATACCTCCCCAATATTTCATAACAGAAAGCTGATGATAAAAAAAATCAGTACTGTAATGAGAGCCCTGCCCATTCCAAACCACGTTTTTAACACAAAACATCTCATGTTTTAGTCTGTAATGTCATGCATATTCCACACGCATGGCCCTTGTGCACGTCAGTGTCAGCCCCTAGTCACTGTGTCCCTCCTCTGTCCCAGGCAGATCTTCATGTGGTCCTTCAGCCCTACGAGCCACAACAGGCAGGCTGGCTACGCATAACGCAGGTTGATTTTATGAATGAGGTGAAACAGGAGGAGAACACGTGCCACCGCAAAAACCCCGCACCTTGGTTATTTCTACAGGTAAAGCCACCCGGTCTTGTGAAAACAGGTTTTCTAACCCACTTTGCAACTACAGGTTGCAGTCTCGTACGCCCCTTATTAGAGAAAATACTGAGAGGACTGAAGGTAAAAACAAGCCAGGAGGTCAAAGCTTAGGGCAGGAACAACGCCGGAGAAGAGGCGAGGAGCTGGGCTATGGAAAGGCACACGCTGCTCAGGGCAAGCAGTAATGAGGAAAGGCTGTTGAAGAACGGCCAAAAAGGCCGCCATGACATCAACAGAAATCAAAGAGGGTTGTTTTTCTTTTTGAACAGGCGAGTAGCGAGGGAACGCACGTGCAGAGACAGCTGGCGTGGCCTCCTCTTCACCAGCTTTAGCTCGCGGAGCTAAAGCTCCACGCCCCGCGCTGCCGGAGCCCCCTCCTCCTCCTCCGTCACCATGCCAGGTCTCACCCCGCAGACAGGGCTTTTGCAGTCCCAAGCCCAGATGGAGCAGGCTTCGGGCACTGAACCGCCTCTCCCTCCAGCCCAGGACGGGGCTCCTGGCGCGGGACCCCCGCCCAGCCACCCTTGGGTACGCGACCCGCTGACCCCCGCCAGCTTCACTTGCACCCATCGGTGTGATGCTCGTGGGTGAACACAGCTGGAAATCTAAACCTGGACAGCTACCAGGGGAAGATAATTACTGGGAAGACAGAAAACGAGGCCAAGTACCATAACGTCCTGTTCTTCCCCAACTCACAGCCCTACCCTGGAGCGCTGCTCCTTTCAGCTGGTTGAAGTTCAGGTAACTCACCTATATCTAATGGAGAAATGCCATTTACAGCTGGTCTGGAGCACACAGGGAAAAAAAACATATTGACAACTAGGGATTTGAGTCAAACGTGTACCCTTCCCCTCTGCTCTGCCCTAGTGAGGCCCCATCTGCAGTGCTGTGTCCAGTTCTGGGCTCCCCACTTCAAGAAAGATGAGGAGCTACTGGAGAGAGTCCAGCGGAGGGATACGAGGATGAGGAGGGGACTGGAGCATCTCTCCTACGAGGAAAGGCTGAGGGAGCTGGGCTTGTTCAGCCTGGAGAAGAGAAGGCTGAGAAGGGACCTTAGAAATGCCTCTAAATATCTGCAGGGGGGGGGTCAGGAGGATGGGGCCAGACTCTTTCCAGTGGTGCCCAGCGACAGGACAAGGGGCAACGGGCACAAACTGGAGCAGAGGAAGTTCCAGCTGAAGATGAGGAAGAACTTCTTCCCTCTGAGGGTGACAGAGCCCTGGCCCAGGCTGCCCAGGGAGGCTGTGGAGTCTCCTTCTCTGGAGATATTCCAGCCCCGCCTGGCCGCGGTCCTGTGCAGCCTGCTCCGGGTGACCCTGCTTGGGCAGGGGGTTGGGCTGGGTGACCCACAGAGGGCCCTGCCAACCCCGAACACTCTGGGATTCTGTGTGATTCTGTGACCTACGTGATTTAAAATCCCCCCTCTTCCACAGTTTTAAGACACGCAGCCATGCCAGAGAGCACAGCCTGCTGTTAGCACAGCCCCACCTACTCACACCCTGCCAAACTGCGGTCCGTGTCGGGGGATAACAGACTTCCCTCGCCTGAGAACACAGAAGAAAGTTTGCCAACAACAAAATGCATAGAGGCTGACGAATTAAAAGAAGCGCAATGTTTCCTTTTCAAACCTAACGCCATGAACGGTAGGGAATAAATCACATTAAACTGGGTACTGCTGATTAAAAACACTTACTGACCTTCTTACTCATGGCAGACCAGTTTTCATAGCAGATAAATTTAATCTAATGACATTTAGCCCCCAAAGCTCTCTAAACCCACCACCTTCCATCAGCTTTTAAATAAAGTTGAGGCGAACTTACAGGATTGCTCCTCATCGCTCCTCCCACCGCTCTCGCCGCTCTGCTGTTGCCCGCGAGCGCTGCTAATTGCTTGTAGGACACGGCCTCTCCAAACTTCACGTCCCTCAACAGGGTCCACAGCACTTGGCTGGTGAACGACTCTGCAAAGAAGACGAAGCGAGCACTGTTGGCATGAACGGCTGGAAAAAACCAAGCTGAACCGCCCAAAGAACCCAACGCAAAGCAGAGTCTCAGCAGCAGCTTTCTGATTTAAATTTAAACAGCCCCGACGCACTGTCCTGTTATTGTATCCTGTATTACTACATTTGAATACACGGTTATTAGAGAGAGCGCTTCAAGTAACCGATCACTATAAAAAAGGATTTAAGGCTTTGATTTTCCTATATTTTTAATTTGCTTCAAGTACAATTATCCTGTTAACTCATACAATGTGGTTTTTTCCATTAAATTGGCAGAGTATAAATTAGCATAGAGTCAAATTGAAAAGGGGAGAAATCACCGGCTCTACCTATTTCACAAAGCCCTCGCACCTCCAGCTAATTTCCAGCTTCAGCTGGGACGGGTGGCAGCAGCAGCCCTGGAGCCAGCGGGCTCGCTATTACCCTGGCTGACTGCATTTTACGGCCGAGCCCCCCGAGCCACCGCTCAGCACTGCAGACCCTACAGAACGTCAGGACTGGCGGTGACCTTGAGCGTATGGCGCATCCTCCACGACACGGGGCTGTGGAAAAAAAAAAAAAATCACGTGTCTTCCATTATTTTAATTTTAATTCACCAGCAAATTGCTTCTAAGTGTTCCAATCGTGGAAATAATGAATACGGAAATGCATTAGGGCCAGCTTTCAGGGTTTTTACCTTCCCAGCCCAGGATTATTTCACTAAAGCAAAACCGATCGTCGCGTTTGGATTTTAGTTGGGTTGAACACCTACTGCTCTTCCAAGGCTCTTGTAAAACCTTTGAAGATCTGACTAGTGAATAACTTACTGAGAGGAGCGGGCTGGTGCATAAAAAAAAAAAAGGAAAAAAAAAAGCAAGGAAAAGCGACCCCGTCTCCCAGCTGAGAGCTTCAGCCTCCTGCTCTGGCAAAGAAACAAACCGATTAAAAACATTTTCTTTCTTCAGTTGTCAAAACAGACATTGATTACGTTACATAGGAACACAGCGAAACGTGATTTTGTTCTTAAAGGAAACCCATCCACCATTATGTGTGTGTTAAATAATAAAAATCACTTCTTAACTGAAGGGAACGATAATCACTTCATTGAAAAAATCTGTTTAGTCTTTATTATAACATTAAGCAAATTAAACATCAGCATAATCCAGGTGATACGAGAAAAGGGTCATCAAAGAAATTAACTTTGTTGTTCATTAATTTACATGGATTAGCAGAGGGCAAAGAGATAGCAAATCTGCTCTAGTTTTTTATGATATAATTTCAAACTGTACACCATTTGTGGCAGTAGGGTGACTTTGGGGTTAATCAGACTGATTTGTCCTTTTAATTGCTTTCTATTCAAAGAAAATTCATTAGATAATGTTCTCTTCAAAATTCATGAATCAATTTAACTGAAGAAACCACATTAACAGCTTTGGGTTCATTAGCACAAGCAGTTGTGTTACTGGCTGATTGCTAGGAGGGTTTCCTTAGGCAAACAGATTTTGTTTACTGTGATTTCTCCAGCAAGGTTTATTTCAAATCAAATCGTTACTACTTATTTTTTTTAACCTTCTTTTTAATCCGGCAAGATGAGAGTTAACCTCGCCTGCTCAGGGGTCTCGGGGAATTACTGCCTGATGTCATCTTTTAAATCAACGAGACGCAGCAACTGCACGCTGCTGGGGCCCGAGTCCAAAAAATCCCCTTTTCTGCCCTTGTTTTTGGCAGGG
Source organism: Opisthocomus hoazin (assembly GCF_030867145.1). NCBI lineage: Eukaryota > Metazoa > Chordata > Aves > Opisthocomiformes > Opisthocomidae > Opisthocomus > Opisthocomus hoazin. The sequence continues at coordinate 79,050,163 of NC_134419.1, read as the reverse complement.
GAGGCAGTGGGCTGGGACCTGACGGACCCGGGACGTTGGGAAACCCGTAGCAAGGAGAAGCAGCCCGCGCTGGAGCACCCGCGGGAGCACGGGGCGGCTCCAGCCCCCCCAGCAACACCAGCACCGTGCCGAGCGATGCCCAAATTACTGAGCACCTCTGAACCCCCAGAAGAGGGACAGGGATTATCCTCCTCTGACAAGCAGGGGCAGAGATTATCCTCCTTCCAGAGCCGCCGTACATTTTTCACCGGAGAGTATCTACTGCTCCTGCACCCGCATAAAACACTCCAAGTTATGGCTCGAAAGAATGAAATATTTAGCGATCATGCACATCATTTTATAAATGTATCTGAAAACTCCATTTCATCCTGTAGGGAGCAAATGCATTAATTAGTTTAAGCAGCTCTACGAGACAGTGCCAAATACTGTTATTAAACTGTCTGCAAGTGTGAGTGCCTGTGAGCATCACCTGCCCAAATGAGATGGCTGAACTTTCACCAATTTTCAGCGCGTGCCAATATTTGACGCTCTTAAATATCATTATGAAGTGCTGTAAAATATGCCCATAAAAATTAACGGACGCCAATTCTCTCGTTATCTCCATACCTCCGCGAGCTGCGGATGCCTGCGCCATTCCGGAGCGGCAGACGCCAGCAGAGCGATGGCTCAACGGAGCCACATCCTACGAGTGGGTGTGTCCGAGGTTTTCTCCTTCCTCTGCACCCACCTACGGCGCGCGCTGCGCCGCTGCCAGCAAAGATGCTCACTCCAGGCGACCCGGCTCTGGACTGTCCTCTTGCCAAGGAACACGGGTTATGGCCAACGCCGAGCAACCAGTGCTGCCAGATGCTGTTTCCCATTTAAGCGATCAATAATTTGTCAGATTTTACATGAAAAAGCACACTTCACCAGTTCCCACCGGGAGCTGGAGCTGCACTGGGAAGGCAGGGGTGAAGGTGGACTGAAAGCTGGGGAAGGGAGAGACCTGTGACTGAGTTGGGCTTCCAAGTCTCCAAAGCCCTCAGGACCCGTTCCCACCTCCAGCTACCATGTTCGTAGCACCCAGGGACCACAGAGGTCCTGGGGAGGGTGTCCTGGAATCACAGAATGGGTTGCAAGGGACCTTTACAGGCCTTCTAGTCCAAGCCCCCTGCAGTGAGCAGGAACATCTTCAAGGCATCTTCAAGGCTCTTCTCAGAGCCCCGTCCAACCTGACCATGAATGTTCCCAGGGACGGGGCATCGACCATCTCTCTGGGCAACCTGTGCCAGCGTTTCACCACCCTCATCATAAAAAATGTCTTCCTTACATCCAGTCTGAATCTCCCCTCTTTTAGTTTAAAGCCATCACCCCTTGTCCCGTCGCAACTGGCCCTGCTAAAAAGCCTGTCCCCATCTTTCCCACAAGCCCCCTTTCAGCACTGGAAGGCTGCGATAAGCTCTCCCTGGAGCCTCCTCTCCAAGCTGAGCAGCCCTTATTTAACAACAGACGAGGAGTGAATGACTTCTTGGCTGCTCTCCTCCCACGGCCATCACCGCTGCGTCAGGCGCTGGCCAGACACCCTGTCACTGCGCGTTACCACCAGCCCTGCCACCCTCCTGGTGAACCGGCAAAGCAAGGCACCGTCGCGCCGAGAGTGACTGCGCCAGCGCTGACCTGAAATTAATATTTTCAGATAAGTTATAGCCCCTAAAAGGGCGGATTTACCCTGAACGTGCTGCTAATGCCCAAATGCTTCCGAGGTCACCTGCGACCGCCCGCTAGGCTTGAATTCTCCACACAAACACGTCGTGCCCGCAGGGATAACGGAGTGAAAATCGAGTTTCCGTTAACACCAGCTGTATCCTAACTTTCTGCAGCGCAGCTAAAGGTGGCAATAGGAGATGAAGCCACCTGCTGCTGCCTGATCGGGCTCCCTTTGAATCCCTTCGGTCAACGGGGCTTAGAGACGGACCGGTTTTTAACTTCTCCTCAACACCGACTGCTGGGAAAGTTCATTTTTCTATTTGGTGTTTGGTTTGGGTTGGTTTTTTTTTCCCTGAGGGTTTTCACAAATCACAGAATCCCAGCATGGCAGGGTTGGAAGGGACCTCTGTGGGTCCCCCAGCCCAACCCCCTGCCCAAGCAGGGTCACCCAGAGCAGGCTGCACAGCACCGCGGCCAGGCGGGGCTGGAATATCTCCAGAGAAGGAGACTCCACAGCCTCCCTGGGCAGCCTGGGCCAGGGCTCCGTCACCCTCAGAGGGAAGAAGTTCTTCCTCGGGTTCAGCTGGAACTTCCTCTGCTTCAGTTTGTGCCCGTTGCCCCTTGTCCTGTCACTGGGCACCACTGAAAAGAGTCTGGCCCCATCCTCCTGACCCCCACCAGGTACAAACTCCCACCCCTTCTCAGCAGCTTCCTCACAGCTTGGCCGGGGGAGTGCACAGACAACTTTCTTGTTTGTTTTTTACACTTAGCAGTTTTCACTGTTATTACTATTGGTGGAAAAAAAAACACCCAAGCATAACACTTCAATACTCCAGTTTCTCTACAAAGCAGCAGTCCCCACAGCAGTGTGAGCTTCCACCTCCTCCAGAAAACTTCAGCTTGGCTCTCGGACCTCGGAAGAACAGACTGGTATGGACACCACAGAGCTGCCACTGACAACGGGCAACTGCCTGAACAGTTCCTGCAAGCAAGAGGGCTCATTTTTAGCACAAGAGGGCTCATTTTTAGCACTTCTGAACCTCTTCACTCTTACGTAGGCTCTTCAAGCCGTATTAAGCGTGTCACCTGAACAGCAATCTGAACGCTAACAGTCCCCGCTGCCCGACCCCGGGCTGAGCCAGCAAGAGGCGTGGGGAAGAGAGAAAGGCTTCTCTCCGTCTCTTAACTGTTTCATTACATTTTTCTCTTGTTACGAGGCAGATGAAGAAACGCTTTTCTTCCCTTTCACAATGGTTGCAAGTCCCTGGCCATTGGTATTCTACGGTAAAAACAACAATTATAGGTTGCTACTAAAGGATTGCTGGGAATACAGATTAGACAGTACGGTGACACCGTATCCCATAAAATAGTCCAAACATCCCACTGCAACAGAGACGAAGGCTTGCTTAAAATCAGGGATGCTGCAATGATCTTGCCAAAATCATTGAGAAAAGACTATGAACTTCTCCTGTTGCTGCCTGCATGTGTGATATTGGTGTATCATAGAGACAGAACGTGCCTAACTGAACATAATAACGTTCAACTTTACCTTTATGGTGGGTTAAATAGCTGAACCAAGGCAAAGAGCTTGGCCATTTTGATCGACCACGCTTTAGGAGTGAAGATGCAAAAATAATCTAATTATTTTAAAGTATCTATTACTGACTTTATATAATCCATCATCAACTTTATAATTAAAAAATGTATTGATAAAAATGAAAGCAGCAAAACTTCCAACAAAACCATATTTCATATTAACAGGTAAACAATGGCGGGATCAGACAAGTGTTTACCTGAATTCCACCTCCAGCTAGCCCAAGACCTCGCAGAGCACCTCTGTGCCTGTTCTTTTGGATACAGAGTCAGACAAAAGTTCTTGAGCTAAAACCATGGCAATTCCATTTACAAGACGCAGATGGAAAGCAAATCCCCTGCCTCAAAAGCACTGGCCTAAAAATGTCTTTTTTTAACGTTTTTCTGAAAAAACTTTCTTGCAGACTACAGTTCATACGCTCATCAGGTCTGCTCCTGGTCACAGACACACAAGACCTCACACATTTCCTTCTTCTCCTAAGGTTCACTTCTGAGCTCGTACTCGTAGTCTGCTCAAGGTTCCTACTCGATCTCTGCTCAGCCTTGACTCCAGCTGAGGTCTCTCCCACCCCTCCAAACCAGCGACTGCTCGTACACCATCGCTGCTGCACTGGCCCTCTCCCACCATCGCTGCACGACCGCATCGCTCAGACAGCTCAGGCAACAGTTTTCCACGCTCTGTCCTATTTACCATCGCATTGAATTAGCTAAATTCGTATTTATACCTGAAACACAGCACTTTCATATCATGCAGACCCGACCTGGTGGCACTGCCGGTCCAGGACAGAGCCACGGGCAGCACACCTCCGCTGCGGATGAACCACGCTTCTTCATATTTTCATTTATTTACTTTATTATCTCTCTCCAGCGCATCCCCGCAGCATGGACAGTAACGACTTTGTTCTTGTGTTTCCAGGGCATTTGTCTGTGGCAAAACTAAAGGAGTTACAGCCTGCTCTGGGTGACCCTGCTTCAGGAGGGGGTTGGACTGGGCGACCCACAGAGGTCCCTTCCAACCCCGACCATTCTGTGACTCTGTGATTCTGTGAGTGATAATCCTTGAAAATGTGTTTTTCCCCAGCAGAGAAAACATTCTATGTTCATCCTACATTTATCCGCAGACAGAATCACACAGAATCACAGAATGGTCAGGGTTGGCAGGGCCCTCTGTGGGTCACCCAGCCCAACCCCCTGCCCAAGCAGGGTCACCTACAGTAGGCTGTAGATGACCTTGTCCAGGCGGGTCTTGAATATCTCCAGAGAAGGAGACTCCACAACCTCCCTGGGCAGCCTGGGCCAGGGCTCCGTCACCCTCAGAGGGAAGAAGTTCTTCCTCATGTTCAGGTGGAACTTTCTCTGCTTCAGTTTGTGCCTGTTGTCCCTTGTCCTGTTGCTGGGCACCACTGGAAAGAGTCTGGCCCCGTCCTCCTGACACCCACCCTGCAGATATCTGGAAGTATATATTAGGTCCCCTCTCAGCCTTCTCTTCTCCAGGCTGAACAAGCCCAGCTCCCTCAGCCTCTCCTCATAGGAGAGATGCTCCTGTCCCCTCCTCATCCTCGTAGCCCTCCGCTGGACTCTCTCCAGTAGCTCCTCATCTTTCTTGAACTTTGCCCACAGAACTGGCACCCACTCAAGCAGACGCCCTGAAGCGCTCAGACATTCGTGGGCACCGACGCGGCCGAAGCCCCCCGCTCCCTCGACGCAGCCTCCTCGCTGGACCAGAGCCTCCCGCAGACCCCGCCGCTGCCCCAGCGCAAGCCCCGCACCACCTCTTCTGCCGTTTTCTGAATACGGCTCTGCCGATATGGCTGCATGAGCGAACACTTGGTGGAACTCCAGAGACCAGCTCGTGCGTGTCGGGCAGCCCACGCTAAAACCACGAGGGTACCCCCGAGCGTCTGGCGACGTGGCCCAGGCGCTCGCCCACAGCGCTTTTCCAGCTTTTACCTATCGCCTCTGCACGCACGCCTTTGCAATGTGTATGGTAATAATAAACTATAAACGCAACTATAATTTCATAAACTGTGTCACTTCAGTGAAAAACGTACCAGGATGCTTTCTTTTTACATCGATGACGTTCACGTTGGCGCGCGCTCAGCGGCCGGGCTATGTTCAAACCCAATTAACGGGAGCTGGTCCTGCTCTGCAGCTGAACACAGTTTCCAACGCAGCTCCCCTCAGACTGCTGCAGGGGCTGTGGGGCCAAATTCTATCCTTAGCAGCAAGGAACTCTCCCTGGACCTCAACCAGCAGTATTTCTGCAGGTTAAACTCCCTGGAAGTCAGTGGGTGTTTTACTCCAGCGGTAACTGATATTCTGACCCATTTTTTTGTGCCGTAGCCTTAATAGCAGCATTTTATGCGCTTGCAAGAGCAGAACTATAACTTTAGAGCTGATGGAAATGAGGAGTTTGATGCTCAGCACCAGCCCTTTACATCCCCTGTCCGTGGCACTTCCAAATTCAAAGCCAGGCAAGGTTTTACGCAACCTAACGACTCGTTAAGCATTAGCAACTTCATCTACGCTAAATATCCACGTCAGACCTTGCAGACCACGACGTCCCTGAACAGGCTGGGGCTGGCTTTGGAAGATGGAGGACACTGCAAAGCACCAGACAACTCCAACTGCTGCCGTGGCCCGCGCCGCAGCATCACAGAATCAGAAAATCACAGAATAGTAGGGGTTGGAAGGGATCTCTGTGGGTCATCTAGTCCAACCCCCCTGCTGAAGCAGGGTCACCTACAGCAGGCTGCACAGGACCTTGTCCAGGCGGGTCTTGAATATCTCCAGAGAAGGAGACTCCACAACCTCCCTGGGCAGCCTGTTCCAGTGCATGTTCCAGCATCCCCCGCCAGGTGCTCGGTGCGGCCGTTGGCAGCCACAGCACAGCCCAGCGAAGCAGCCTCTCAGCTGCAGGTAACACCACAAGCTGAGGCTGCTCCAAGAGAGCAGAACAAACGCTTGGGATGAAGGGACAGAGAAAATACCCGTCTCTTCCCAGCCAACAGAACGTGGCAGGCAAGTCTCACATTGCAGAAGGGATGGAATTCAGTCATAAAACCAATTTATTTTACTCTGATGCCAGTTCTATCCTGAGAATCCATCGCATTTTCCTGCATTCAGATTTCCTGACCACACCTGTACTCCGAGATCTGGAGAGCCTTCTCCTCCTCGGCATTACCTCCTTGCGTTCCCTTTTTTCCCCGCCACTACCCCACCTGCAGCTGGGCCCAACGATGCTGAATCAGACCATGAACAGAAGTGTCTTTCTTTAACTGCTGTTACTGACCTGTAACGATCTGCTCGATGGGCAGCAGAGGTAGGTCCCATGACACAGGAGGTACCTCCGCATGGAAGAACTTCTTCCCTCTGAGGGCGACGGAGCCCTGGCCCAGGCTGCCCAGGGAGGCTGTGGAGTCTCCTTCTCTGGAGATATTCCAGACCCTCCTGGACGCGGTGCTGTGCAGCTGCTCTGGGTGACCCTGCTTGGGCAGGGGGTTGGACTGGGTGACCCACAGAGGTCCCTGCCAACCCCAACCATGCTGGGATTCCGTGATTCTATGTCTCAGCCTCTTGCGAGTCCCCGTGGGGGGAAAACCCCCAGTCCCCTCTCCTGTTTTGATCAATCAAGGTGTGCCACTGTGAATTCTAGAGCTGGGAAGTTCAGAGGAATAAAACGTGTAAACGATTCCTCTCAGTCATGGCGGCTCGGTCTGCTGGAGCCCAGGGCTCACCCCGCCGCTTGGGATGGCAGCCTCCTCCCGGCTGAAAGCAAACAGGTAACCTCCCTCCACTGGGAACCCAACCAAACAAGGGCCAGGTGGGGTGAAAAAGACGGCAAAAATGTTTAATAAATAGTTTCTCCCAGAGTTTCTCACCACCCAAGCCGTTTCAGCACACAGCGGGAGGCAACGACTCCCCACCCCATCGCTGTTCTGCCCCAACCTCTCCCGCACCGCCGCCGCCTGATCGCTTCACCGCTGCTGGACGTCCAACGCCGCCGCACTTCCCACACGCACAAATAATTCCAATCAACGTCCAAGGGATAAAAAAGCCTCCAGGTTGCATCTTCCCCGTTTCAGCCACAGAGCAGACTGAGTCAGTGGGTACCGCGCAGAGCCAAGGCCGTACCCGCTCACTCCAGGCATCCAGGAAGCCCGGCCAGACTCCGCATTACTGCACTCTCGTGAGTATAAATGCTCTGACAATCTTGGTCCCACCTCATCCTGCCGGGCCATGTCGCAGCACCAGCCTCTGCATCCGAGCTCCTTCTCCGGCGGAGGTGCGGGCGAGCGATGGGCTCTCCCCAGGTAAGGCTCAGCCGGGCAGAGCAACCACCCCCGCAGCAACAGCCGTGTTTCACATCTTCACAGAATCACAGAATCCCAGCATGGTCTGGGTTGGCAGGGACCTCTGTGGGTCACCCAGCCCAAGCCCCTGCCCAAGCAGGGTCACCCAGAGCAGGCTGCACAGCACCGCGTCCAGGCGGGGCTGGAATATCTCCAGAGAAGGAGACTCCACAGCCTCCCTGGGCAGCCTGGGCCAGGGCTCCGGCACCCTCAGAGGGAAGTTGTTCTTCCTCATGTTCAGCTGGAGCTTCCTCTGCTTCAGTTTGTGCCCGTTGCCTCTTGTCCTGTCACTGGGCACCACTGGAAAGAGTCTGGCCCCGTCCTCCTGACCCCCACCCTGCAGATATTTAGAGGCATTTCTGAGGTCCCCTCTCAGCCTTCTCTTCTCCAGGCTGAACAAGCCCAGCTCCCTCAGCCTCTCCTCGTAGGAGAGATGCTCCAGTCCCCTCACTATCCTCATAGCCCTCCGCTGGACTCTGTCAAGTCTTGCTCAAGTCAATTGTTTTAACATCTCCTTTACTTTTAAAAAAAGTGAAAAACGCTTGTAAAAGTTAAATAATTGAGCACAAAAAGTTATTTATATAGCTTTTCTAGACGAGAAATGCCTGAAAACATACATACTAAACATGC
>NC_134419.1:78994402-79039402 GCF_030867145.1 Opisthocomus hoazin | reverse complement strand
CCCTACGTGAAAATACCCAGCGCTGCTTCCGTGAAGCGCGGTGATCCATCCCGGTACCGCCCGCTGCCTAGGTGAGTGCTGGGCCAACGGACCCTCGTCAGGAACTGCAGCTCCCAAGCCCACAATTAAGGAAACAGAAGTTAATTTACAGAATATTACTCTAGTCCTTATGCAGGTTTGTGTGTACCTATCGACAAGCCTTTTTATATTTGCTTAACAGCATTAAAATTTTAATTACAAGATACGAAAATAATAATTTTGATCACAATGACATTTCTGCTTTGTACCAGCTATTCCTTCACCACTTTTATTCCCAATAAAAATGCAGAGTGCTGAACTTTTACTCATCTCCAAGTCATGTTTTGCACTTGTGAATAGGTGAATGCTCCTCCAGACATAACTGAAGATTAATAAATCTAGCTATATTGAGAATATATGTGCATACACAAATATTCCCTCTGCACATTTTTTTTCTCTCAGATAAAGCCTTGTATGTTCATAACCACATTAGAAACCCACTTAGGAGATGCTGGAGGTGTTGGTAAATGAGACTAAAATACAACACCGGTGGTATCATCGAAGCTCAGTCCATCAGGCAGCCAAGTCTGCAGCATCACAGCAACACCCCCTGAGTACTCCTGCCCTTCTCCTTCCAGACAGGAGCGGGGAGAGAACCTTTCCACACCAATCTGGCAGCACACAAGCGAAAGAAAGATGAGGAGCTACTGGAGAAAGTCCAGCGGAGGGCTACGAGGATGAGGAGGGGACTGGAGCATCTCTTCTACGAGGAGAGGCTGAGGGAGCTGGGCTTGTTCAGCCTGGAGAAGAGAAGGCTGAGAGGGGACCTAATAAATGCTTATAAATATCTGCAGGGTGGGTGTCAGGAGGATGGAGCCAAGCTCTTTTCAGTGGTGCCCAGTGACAGGACAAGGGGCAACGGGCACAAACTGAAGCAGAGGAAGCTCCAGCTGAACATGAGGAAGAACTTCTTCCCTCTGAGGGTGATGGAGCCCTGGCCCAGGCTGCCCAGGGAGGCTGTGGAGTCTCCTTCTCTGGAGATATTCCAGCCCCGCCTGGACGCGGTGCTGTGCAGCCTGCTCTGGGTGACCCTGCTTGGGCAGGGGGTTGGGCTGGGTGACCCACAGAGGGCCCTGCCAACCCCGAACATGCTGGGATTCTGTGATTGGGGTGTTCAGTACCCCTCTCCCGTGAGAGGCCGGGATTACGGCGCTGCCGAAACGCTGCACTTCCGCAAACCCTGCACCGCGCGTCTTTCGGCTGCGCTATGAACAGGACCAGGTTATCAGAGGGTTTATTCTGGGGGAGGCAGAGCCCTGCCAGCCCAGGACATCCATCACCCCCACGTTCAGCTGGGAGCTCCCCTCGGGTTCCTCCAAAACTCTCACATTCGTGCACTGAAACAAATACTCCAAGTTTCCCCTCTCCGAGTACGTTAAAAATACACGGCATAAATGGCAGCTCGCAGAGTGTTCGGGCTCGCTATCCATGCCCACCTGCCAGGTCAAATACGTGGCGGATAAAAAGCGACAACGTGGTAGACACTAACTGGCACTATGTCACTTTAGGAAGGATCAAATGCCACGGCGCACAGAGAATGACTGATTGCTTAACACTGTTGTTTTAAGGGAAAATTCTGGCTGTATGCATTTTGCTCCCTGCACGCTGACGCGAGGCACCAGCCCCAGCCCGCGGGACCCCCGGACGAGTTCTTCAGGGGGGACACCCGGCAGGCTCCAGGCAGCACGGACAAGGCACCGGACCCGCCAACGGATCGCTGCGCACCGCGACGCAGGTGGCAGAGCACCCGTCATTCTGGGTTTGGGGACGTCGACCTCCCACCTCTGCCTTTCCGTGGGTGCCGCGGGGAGCACGGCGAGGTCTGAGGCAGAGAGCGAGGCACGCGTCCCGAGCCCGCAGGCACCCCACTGCCGGGGCACCCGCAAGGACCTGCTGGCACCTCTGCAACGCCGCGGCCACAGGTTTTACAACCGGGTGCAGGAATCTGCTCCAAGGCTTACACTCGCCATTCAAAGTCTCATTCTACGGGCAAACATTTTTTTTTTTTTGCTTTGTTTCAAATATGTCAATTTTGGAAGCAGGTTAGAACTGCAAAGTATGTAAAAATAACTTCTTAATGACTTCATGAATACTTTCAGTACACAAAAGAACTACTATAAACATATATACAAGAGACCTGCGGATCAGAGCAATTGAGAAACTCCAACCACTACCTCCTTCACTCCAGACTCAAGTAATTTTTTCATATTTTATCATTATTCAATGCCTCCTTCCTGCTCTGGAAAGGACACAGAACAGTCCTTCCACAGATACTATGCACCATCTCGGCTGCAATTTCTAAGTGACTGGGCCAGAAAATTAAATTTGTATTTTTCCATTGCAGATATATCTAAATGAGGGACTTGTCTCTTCTTCACTTTGTCAGAGAGCTCGTACTCACCAAGAACTTCACCGGGGTGTCTTCTACATTCTCCTCCTCAGCTGCAATTTGCAGACTGAGTCTGGGAACTGAATTCTGCTCTCTCACAGCAATAAAAATCTCTAGCGAAGGGCCACGTGTGACAAGAGCCCACAGCTGGCCATCATCTGACTTCGCCACCACAAACTACCGCAGGTGCACACTGCGGTGGAACTTCTGCTCCCACCCCAACCCTCTTTTTTTCCCATTTCTTGGAGTTCCCATTACCTGTTGAAAGCACCACGGCTGACGCCGGGCCTGTAAAGGTTGCTCCTCTCCTTCTCCGGAGAAAAAACAAAAATTAAATTCAATTTACCTCAATCTGCATTGTTGGAATGCAACAAACATGCAGCCTCCCAGCTGCTGCCGTGGTCCAGCTCTTTGGGCTCCTCCTCTTCACGAGACGCACAAACCTGCCCACCGTTCCGAAAGAAATCACCAGAGACGTTGGTCCCTAATTACACCGGGGTGCTCGAAGGGTGGGCAGGACCACCTGGTTATAGTTAGACTGGAGCAGGCAGGGAGGCTCTGCAGAAAGCTTCACAAGATTTACGGGTATGATGGAAGTGTCATTCTGGTCTTAATGAACTCAAAACACACGGTGAAGAAAAAGGATTCAACCACTCACACGTGTTGATAAAGCATGATGCCCAACTTATACCTATAAATCAGGTTTACTAAGATGAAAAGCTCAAACTCATCACGACCTTCGGTTTGAGGTCTTGGCTCAGGACCATCAGGTTTGAAACCAAACCCTGGAGTGCCGATGATCTACAGACTGGGCAGCTTTGGAGAAATAAAGTGACAAACCCAAACAAGAGCTCAAGTCCCTCCGGCCCTGCATTCACACATGCACACACGCAATCTGGAACCACCACAAAGAAAGGGTGAAACTGCAGACTCCAAACCTCAGGCACATAGCCTACAAGTTTGAGGTTTTGTTTTAAATCATCTCAGGGCTCCAGCATCCTCCCATGGTGTAAACGGGAACAAATCCATGAATTTTGACATCACCTTGTGTAAACCCGACTCTGCAAACTGCAATTTGTTGTCTCATCTTACAAGCACTGACACGTTTTCCCTATCAGGCTACTACACCGTGTAGTATATTCACAAACCAGTTCCACATCCACCCACGAACTGGGGCAGCGCCGAGCCAGGTTATTCCGGAGCAGGTACCTGCTTACCTCTTTCCTTGGAATCCCGTTTTCAGGAGGATGGTGACTCACTGGATCGAGTATTCCAGCTGTTCTCCTCTGGGCAGGCTGGTGGCAGCGGGCCTGGGCGTGATGGGGCAGGGAGCCTGGGATGCCCCACCGGCTCTCCCGTAGTTTTCGCTGCTTCACGCATAATTGCTTTTCCTCTCTAATTCCACTTAGAATTCCATCGATGAGATGTTTCCACAGCTTCATTTTTCAGCATGGCCCTAAATATCCACTCCCAAATGACTCTGGATCAAGGAATCTGCACCCTCAGTTGCTTTGTGAAGATCGTGTTGCCAAAGATAACCTGCCCTAGAAAACTAATACATGGAAGCAGCGACGCAACTGCGCTCCACTCTGTGAGCAAAGCAGAAGACCTTCACTCGTCCAAAATATGAACAGCAATTTCTTTAGATTTCTGTAAGTTTCTTTGTAAATGTGCAAATTCAAAATAATATTCATTAAATTGCTTAACTGTAAGAAAGTGCAACTATTTGCTTACTGCATACAAATTCAGTATCAAAGTACCAATTTTCTTTTTAGTTTGTATTAATTTATTATTGAATTATAAATATCTAATGTATGAAGTTAACACTTATATAGCACTTTAACACTAATTCACCACTGATGCAACATCTTTTCAAGGCACATATGAAAGCAGCAGCATTAATTCCTAGGTTTTTCTGGCTTCAACCTCAAAGTTAGAAGGTCTTTTTCTTTTTCTCTTTTTCTTTTTCTCTTTCTTTTTCTTTTCCTCTTTCTTTTTTTTTCTTATTTTTCTTTTTTCTGCTTTTTCTTTTTTTTCTATTTCTTTTTCTTTCTTTTTCTCTTTTTCTTTTTCTCTTTCTTTTTCTCTTTTTCATCTTTTTCTTTTTTCTTCTTTCTTTTTTCTTTTTCTTTTTTCTTCTTTTTCTTTTTCTTTTTTTCTATTTCTCTTTCTCTTTCTTTTTATCTTTTTTCTTTTTTCTTTTTCTTTCTTTTTTCTTCTTTTCCTTTTTTCTTCTATTTCTTTTTTTCTTTTTCTTTTTCTTTTTTTCTATTTCTTTTTCTTTTTTCTTTTTCTTTTTCTTTTTTTTCTATTTCTTTCTTCTTTTTCTTTTTTCTATTTCTTTCTTTCTTTTTCTCTTTCTCTTTCTCTTTCTTCTTCTTTTTTCTTTTTTTCTTTTTTCTTTTTTCTTTTTCTTTTTTCTTTTTCTTCTCTTTTTCTTTTTCTCTATATTTTTCTTTTTTTTTCTTCTTTTTCTTCTTTTTTTTCTCTTTTTCTTTTCCTTTTCCTTTTCCTTTTTCTATTTCTTTTTCTATTTCTCTTTTTCTTTTATTAAGGAGCACGCATTTAAGCAGTCAGAAAAAAAACCTGTCAAGACAAAGTGTGACTCCATGAAGTCGCTTCGCTTCTTGACTGATACGGGAGCCACCACACCCCGCACGCCGCTGAACGCATGGCGACCTGAGTTCCCGAGATCCAGATCATTTAAACAGAGACATCCTGGGAGCCGGCGGCAGAGAAGTCCTGTTGGTGACCTGTGATGGCTTTTCAGAGCCTAGAGTTTGCTGCATGCAGAGGCAGCCCTGCAGCAGCCACCATGCTGGGAGGAAGCGCTGGCAGACGCCCTGCCAGGAGAGGTGAGGTCTGCAGGAGCAGAGAGAAGCTCCAGGTGGGTTACTCGGGGTGCGAGCAGCAGCGGGGCTGGGGCAGGAGCACTGCTGCTCAAACCCACTCCTGTCCCATGCCTCTTACAGAACAGTTCGCCTAAAGAATACTGCAGGGATTTCAGTAAGTTAGTAAGGTAAATAAATGCACATTTACCTGATCTAACAGCACCGTTATTTTACACAAATCTGCAGTATCAGGAAAATCCTAGCTACACTTCCCAACCTACCACAAAGGGAGGGAATTTCCTCCGCCCGTGCCCTTGTGCACAGCCCGGGAAGTCAGCCGAGGCACAAACGTGTCTGTGCAACGCTGCGGGCTCGCCCCAAGACGAGAGCAAGGAGGCAATCCGCCTTTCAGACGGACAGACGCAGAGTACGGCCCCGCACCTGCACCACAGCACGCGTCGGCGCGCTTCCCCACCGTGACACTGCGCGTGGACCCCTAACGAGCCCTGCCCGGAGAGACACCGCCGTCCTCCGCCCTTACCGCACGGCCGGAGCACGGTCAGAGCCCTCTCCATCTGAATTTCAGCTCTGGGCTTGCGCCAGCTCCACTTTCTCCTTCTGCATTAAATATGAATGATGTTCCCCGAAACATTTGGAACATTAATTATAAAGAAATACACCCGATTTTATGGCTCGCCTGGAAACGTGTAGCTTCAGTCAGTCATTGCTCACCTACGTAACGACAACCACGAGCTTCGAGCAAAGTGCTAAAATATAAAAGGCCACGTTCATTCATGTATGGGCCCGAGCTGCAGCACTATAAAGTACATCAAAAGGTGTTAATGGTTTCAATATTTATCTGCTGCAGGGAAGCACTCTAAAAAGAAGACAGAAAAAAATTTCTGCTAATGGCTGTGTCTCTCCATTAAAATGAAAAGCTTAATGCATCTTATAATCAGAGGACAATTTGCAAATCATTAAGAGAAATGTAAAATTCCATTAAAATACAAATCAAGAGCCCCTCACTGGACTAATAATCTTTTTTGATATTATTTTGCATTTCACTATTTCTGTTCCCAATATCCAGGCACCACAAATGATCAGTTCTTGAACACGCTATTTACCACAGCCTACTTCTTTAACGAGAGACTGAGAGAAGTATAATCTGCTATTCAGAGCAGGTACTAATGAAGAATTCCATATATTCTGAAATTTAATTAAAACCCCAAAGATTTCAAATTAGATGCAATTTGAAATGCCTGGGGCAGAAATACATGCACTTGCGTGGCAAGGGTATCACGCTGAAAGTTGATACCGTAATTGGTCTTGATGTATTTTTGTGTTGCCAGGCTGAAGCACAGAACTCATAACCATATAAAAATTCTCTGTAGATTACCTGCTCATTGAAAATGCCATCACTCAGGTAGTTCTCTACTAAATTACCATGCTACTAAAATGCACAAAGTGATTCGAAGAGAAGAGTGGCACAGCTGGTCGACGCTGCCAATGAGTTATGCATGCGTCGACGCTGCCTTTTTTCTTAGTAAAATATGCTCAGTTGAATATTAAAATATAATTGGCATTCAACCTAAGTAGCTTAAACCATTTTGTTATCTCCTTTTAAACCGATTTGGCTCCTCCACAGTTATTTTCAAGGATGCGATTCACAAACTAATGACACCATCACATTCAGCTAGATTTGTACTATTTTACATTTGTCATAAATAGGAACAATTTCTACCGCCTTCTAGGGATGTCCTTTAATACTGGCTCCTCTTGAACATCAAAGGCCCAATTCATGGGGAAAAAAAAAAAAAGAAAGAAAGAAAGAAAGGAAAAAAGTATGCCATTTATGTTGGTTCTTGCATATTTTATTCCGAGTGCGGGATGCAAATTTCTAGTGAAAAGTATGTTTTTGCAGTTAAGTAAGTCCTTGTTTTTCCCAGAATAGGCCGGTCAGCTTGCACGTTCACAAACTCCAAAAGGGGATAAGGCAAAATATCTTGGGAACGGGTCAGGACGGGGCATCCTTAGGTCAGGCAGCAGCAAAGCACCTGGATTAGAAAATGGCTTCCCCTCTGATGAAGTTATCTGCGTGCCCCTAACACACCGGCGCTCGTCAATGCCATTACGTTTTTGTTGTCTGAAAAAAATTAACCGTGGTATTTAGAAACAAGGTGCTCGCCATAGTAACAGTCACGTTAAGTGCATTACCTTTGAAATACCCAACAGGTTAAATGTCTATGAATATCGACGATATTTTCCATCGATAAGGAGAAATTAAGTAAACTTGGCTGAAAGTTCATTAATAAAATAGGTGTGAGAGGGCTATACTTATAAAATCCTTTCCTTTTGTCTTGATTAGATAGGTTTTTATTAAGTAGGGGTGCAAAGGTTACACGAGGGTGCATGTGTGGCGAGCAAGCACACAAATCAAAGGAAAAATGAATTAAATTAAACTTATTCCTCAGAGGTCTGCAGTGATAGCAGGTTGCTACGGTCTGGGGCTTTGGGTGAAGATGATGACCACACGACTCTGGATACAAGAAGTCTTTTTCCCACATTGGCATTTGTTTTTCTCCACCTTCAATTTTTACCTTTTAATCTAAATCTCGTACACAAGCAGCAATGTCAGAAGTTGCCAGGTTGGTCAAAATATTTCTTGTATCAGGGTCAACTTTTATTTCGCGGAGGGAGAAAGGATCCGATATTCCAGGCTCTGGCTTTGCGGAGAAGCACCCCAGGCAGGCGGCTCGTGGCACGGAGGGGCCCGGCCCGTGGCAGACCACGCTGCGTGGCCTCGCCCAGAGCAGGCAGAACGGGCAGCACAGGGAGAGCAGAGCCCGTGTCCCCGTCTTCCTCCACCCCACCACGGCCACCCCCAACGCAAGGTCAGCGAACTCATGCCGAACAGCGTAAGGCACCAAACACAAACCCTTCCTTTTGAAAAAAGCAGCCTGGTTTTGGAATCATTTCAATTTCCACGCGTCTCTGCAGCTATTTCAGAATCACCGTGACTTGCTCCAACATCCCCAGATACTCTAAGTAAAAAATTTGCCATTCTACAGTCACATATTAAGGTGAACATTGGCTGTGGATCTGCAACCCACTCGTACCTAAAAAAACCCTGTTTAGATGATGCTCCGTTCTTCTGACTGTGGCCCACCTGTAATTAATGTCAAGAATATTGAGAAGAAAGGATTATCCTACTGAAAATAGACTACAGTTTTGTTTTAATTAACTGACCCTTTCCCTATGTTCCCCTGGACGGGGCAGGCGCCCCGCTGCCGCCCGCACTCTGACCCTCCCAAAGTCACACCTCCAGCTCCGCAAGGCTCCACCAAGAATCACAGAATCACAGAATAGTAGGGGTTGGAAGGGACCTCTGTGGGTCATCTAGTCCAACCCTCTTGCTGAAGCAGGGTCACCTACAGCAGGCTGCACAGGACCTTGTCCAGGTGGGTCTTGAATATCTCCAGAGAAGGAGACTCCACAGCCTCCCTGGGCAGCCTGTTCCAGTGCTCCGTCACCCTCAGAGGGAAGAAGTTCTTCCTCATGTTCAGACGGAACTTCCTGTGCCTCAGTTTGTGCCCATTGCCCCTTGTCCTGTCACTGGGCACCACTGAAAAGAGCTTGGCCCCCAAGAAGCTACGGTTCCTCCGCTGTCCCTGCAACCAGGGCATCCAAACGGCTTTGCCGAAAGCCCAGCAGCGTGTCCTAACAGGACGTTTGCACCTACCAGGGCCGGAGCTGCCAGCACGGGCTCACATTTGGCCGACAATTTATCCTACAAACACCGAGCGCAAATGGAGAGCAGTCCCTAAGACACACTTACAACCACCCGAGCTTCCACCGACAACGGTGGCGATTTTGCTCTGAATTCAACAGCAACTAGGTCAGGGATTTTGTAAACACTTCTGTCCAGAATGCATTTCTACTGATTTTTTTTTGTTTGTTTAGTTTTGTTTTTAAATACGAATATTTGACACAAAGCGATGGGCCAACTGGGCTGGGTAAAAGAATTTCAGACCGGGCTCGTTTTGAATTTTGGTGTTTTCATTTCTGAAGGTTGGAGAGGATTGATTTCTCTTTGAAGAAAACAGTAGGACAGTATTGGATTGTAAAAATCCATTAAATGTCTAGCAAAAGAGTGACTTTCTGCTTATCAAGACTATTCTCACATGAAATGGTAATAAAAGAAGGTGCCAGTCTCCGGAATTTGAATTTTGTGTTGGCAGACAGAAATACGAAAGCTTGTCATCTCTCTGCACTTGAATCTGCCATGTCCAGATATGTGAAGTACTAACGTTCACGAGCAGATTATTTCGTATTACTTTAAAATAACATTTTCTAAAAGCCTAAATAGCAATGTATTTGCATGCCTGATGAAGCTGCAGGAATGAAAAAGGGAAAGTCAGAAACATTTCTCAACTCTTTTTCTTTAGTGAACTGAGTATCTACAGCAAAATTAACATATTTTCACAAACTGCAGCATAAATAAACGGCAAGAGTGATATTTTGCATTTCTCTAGGAAAGGGCAAGCTTTGCCTCCTGCTCAGCAGGTTACCCATCTGCGCAATCCAATTCTGGAAAAATATAAATATAACCTGGTAACGCTGTGGAGACTTTCCCAGTAGAAAGTTAATGAACACTCAATTTTTACTGGAAATGAGGTAAACATGGAGAGGTGATGCTGGGACAGGCTGGCTCCCGGAGTTTTTCTGTAGGCTGAGATTTCTGCTTTTCCTGCCGAGGGTGGTTAGGCTTGGAATACAGCACGGGATGCAGTGGCATCGCCTGGCCCGGGGCTTGGTCACCGCATCATTTGCGCTGCACTGGTGGGATGCTGGGCTGTCAGCTGCACCACGCCTGCCACCCAGGCAACTTATTCTTCTATATATATAGAATCATAGAATAGTAAGGGTTGGAAGGGACCTTAAAGCTCATCTGGTTCCAACCCCCCTGCCATGAGCAGGGACACCTTCCACGAGCCCAGGCTGCTCAGAGCTCCATCCAACCTGGCCTTCAACACTGCCAGGGAGTGGGCAGCCACAGCTTCTCTGGGCAACCTGGGCCAGGGTCTCACCACCCTCATGGGGAAGAATTTCTTCCTAATATCTAATCTAAATCTGCCCTCTTTTAGTTTAGAGCTGTTCCTTCTGTCCTATCACTGCACACGCTTGTGAAAAGCCCCTCTCCATCCTTCAGACACTGGCAGCTGCTCTAAGGTCACCCCAGAGCCTTCTCTTCTCCAGGCTGAGCAGCCCCAGCTCCCTCATCCTGTCCTTGTAGGAGAGGTGCTCCAGCCCTTGGATCATCTTCGTGGACTCCTCTGGCCCCACTCCAACACATCTGTGTCCTTCCTATGTTGGGGGCCCCAGAGCTGGACGCAGGACGCCAGGTGGGGTCTCACGAGAGCGGGGTAAAGGGGCAGAATCATGTATGTATATATATACACAGCTCCCCAAAACAAAAGCAGGAAATCACAGGAACCCCTGACGCTGACAGTCTCAACTTTACAACGTTTCAGAAAAGACAGCCACCACGGGACTAAGCCAACTCGTTGTCCCTGCACACGTATGTCCCTGTACCATACAATACACACGTCGAGCAGTTCCAGGCAAGCCCCCAAACCCTCGTCTTCCTTCAGCACCCTCTTTGGCTGCCTACCATCCTACTAAACTCCAGCCACCTAGAGTATTTTCAGATACTGCATATGGATTTCTGTATATTAGCTCATACTAGAAAAGCCATTTAAGAATAGCTACAATTTATTTTAAAAGGGCTAAAAAAGTTATACACAGGACTGAAGAAAATTCAAACTACCTAGGACTCAGACGTGTATGTCTCTACAGAGATGCCTCTCGTATCTGTAGGCCATCACTTTCAGAATCACAAGTTAATAAAGATAGTAAAATCGTGAAGATATCATTCACTGCAGCATTTATTGTCTTGCTAACACGATGCAAAGATACATCATTCCAGGGGTGAGCAGAAAACTCTTTAAGGCATATTTAAAATGCTTATGGTTACTTTTTCCACTACTGGGCTAAGTTACCTATGGCTCAACGAAATCCTCCATCGGTCACATCCACCCTTCCCATCCCTTGCCTGCTCTCACCCTGAGCTCCCATTTTCTCCTGCTCTCCTCCGGGCTGCCGCTCACCCCCCCTAACGCCGCGTACCCTCCCGTCCCACAGAACGCAGCCGTGCAGCGACCGGAGGACCGACCAGGACACCCGACATCCCCGAGGGCCCTCCAGCTGCCCCCATGCAGGATTTTTCCCCCCACCTTCTCCACTTTGAGCCTCGGACTTCACCCCTCTGCTCCTGAAACGTAGTTTACTCCTTCTTCTGTTTTAAAGAACACTTTTACCAGTCGCTTCTCTCCCCCTGAACGTGCGCACTGAGCTGCTCTCCTGTTACCCACACGCCGGCACCGGGAGCTTCACACTGTCCAGCTTGGCCAGGCAGCATCCCCACAAAGCCAATGATTTCTATGATTTTTTTTTTTTTAATCTGTATTTGAAAACAAGGGGGAATAGATCTGTGTTCATCTTAGTACTGTAAAGTCTTTTCTTATTTAAATAATCTTTATATATTGAAAAAGTCTTTGGCTAAAATCTATGTGAGAAAAATTTAGAATCTACTGCAGGCTGTAATGACAGTAAGCAGCACAGTCATTAAAAACACTCCTTGTACACGTAAACGTTCACGGGATGCTGAATTTGCTGTCTCAGAAGTAAGGCAAAGGAACATCCCCACAATCTTCAGAAAACTCGAGATTTGAGCAGTCCAACCACAAAAAGGGAAAAAAAAATCCTTCAGCCTTTACTGAGCTACAGCCAGCACGCATAAAATCTGCTTTCCTTTCTTAATTTACTGCAGATTTGAAAAAAAACAAAACAGTTTTGACTGTGCAAGAGCAGTCGAGCAAAGCAGCGCTACTGCGTGCGGCCGGCGCGACGGCCATCGGGCAAGCGGGGTGCAGGCAGCAGCCGGGCTTTCCTGCAGGTGCCTTCTCCAGGGACACCCCACCCTGGGAAGGAGAGGACAACGGACGGGGCTGGCCCCGCAGAGGCGACGCCGGGACGTGACCGGTGCCTCCAGCCCGTAACCGGTGTTTAGCAGCGTGGGCTCCGTCCGACGGCGGGGACGGCGCCGGGCTCAGCAGCCTACGCCGCCGCGGTCCGCGTCTCCGCACGAGGAGGCTCCCAGGAAATCACAGGGTAATTATTGATTACAGGCCTGGGTACAGACCCAGTCATCTTGCAGGGAGCTAGAAGGGCCTACCAGTTCCTTTGAAGACTCTCTGCTCCCATTATGCATGAGGTGTTTCATCAGTTTCCCTTCGTGGAGGAATTAACATGCATTATGCACGGGGAATTTCAGCTACTAATCCGGCGTGCGAAGCTCGCCCCGCCGGTCTCCATCCTCAGGTTGTTCCTCCTTGACCCTTTGCAGAGCTGTTCTTTGCCATCGTTTGCAAGGCATCGCAGAAAATTCCAGCTTTTCAACTACATTAAAAAACCCAAACAAACCCACAACTGGCTGCACAGGCTGAACTGGACAGCCCACCACTCCTGGAAGTGTAGACAAACCAGCTGCCAACTTCTCCTGCCTGCCTCAAGCTGTTCTGCAGCACCAGACTCAGACTTCACCACCAACGAGTTACGGGGAGGAACGGTTAATTCCGTATTTAGAGTGCTGGGAAACACGCTTCCCCCTGCTAAAAGAAATTTAGAAAATTAAAGGCACTTTAGAAAAATTTCAGACAGAAGATGAACCGCTGAAACAGTAAATATCAGAATTCAGCTTGCCTTTGCCTTGGCAATGCACATGCACTTGGCAACCAAATTATGATAGCATAATGAAATAGTTATTATTATTATTATTATTATTATTATTTTCATTGACAGCACGGGGGCCACTGGCAGGTGCTCGGCGTCCGCAGGAGGACTGGAGTCTTCACAGAATCACAGAATCACAGAATAGTAGGGGTTGGAAGGGACCTCTGTGGGTCACCCAGTCCAACCCCCCTGTCAAAGCAGGGTCACCTACAGCAGGCTGCACAGGATCTTGTCCAGGCGGGGCTGGAATATCTCCAGAGAAGGAGACTCCACAACCTCCCTGGGCAGCCTGTTCCAGTGCTCTGTCACCCTCAGAGGGAAGAAGTTCTTCCTCATCTTCAGACAGAACTTCCTGTGCCTCAGTTTGTGCCCGTTGCCCCTTGTCCTGTCACTGGGCACCACTGAAAAGAGCTTGGCCCCATCCTCCTGACACCCACCCTGCAGATATTTGTAGGCATTTATAAGGTCCCCTCACAGCCTTCTCTTCTTCAGGCTGAACAAGCCCAGTTCCCTCAACCTCTCCTCGTAGGGGAGATGCTCCAGTCCCCTCACCATCCTCGTAGCCCTCCGCTGGACTCTTCCCTCAGAGTCTTGCTTCCCTCAGAGCCCAGCAAGGCAACGCACACAGCTCACTGTTTCGCAGGTGGTGTCCAGCCGTGCTCCTTCGTCCGTGTGTCCGTCCGTCCGTGCGTCTGGCGGTCGGGGCCGGAGGCAGCTGGGCTGCGTGGTCACCACCAGTCCCAGCACCCGGCACTGCTGCGGGTGCTGGGATGACGCCGCGCCGGGTGCTGCCGCTGCAGAGAGATGGCTTTGCGCAGCCTGCAGGATACCTTCACTGTCTGACTCCGCAAACCTCTCCGCTGTCGGTACCTCAAAGCTCAATGTCCCTGTTTTCCTCTCCACGAGGAGCTGTGGTCAATAGCTGGCACAAAAGCAGCTGCAGAAAATTGACCAGGAATTGAGAAGTGCTTCACCCCCAAAGCACTTCACGCTTTTTTGCTAAATGAGGAACCTCACTACCAGGTCTGACATAAATTAAGCAAAATCCTTACTGTCCTGAGATGATGCCACCACAGGAAAAAACAAATTTGATAAAAGCAGTGATTAAGAAAGAAAATATCCAGCAATTAGTCCTTACCACAAAGGGACTTGATGACGGACTCAAATCACCCAGTATCAGAGAACCACCCAGTAAGAGGTGACGCTCTCAGGGAAGGGGAGGACAGAAGGGCCAAAGGTTTGGACAATTTGTTGGAAGAGCTGCTGACGAACGGAGGCGTGTAAGGAAATCAGTGTGATAAGAAAAAGCCTGCCTGGCTTCGGATCCTCCCGCTCTCGCTCATGTTTATTCTGCATTTTTAAGTGCCTGGAGAAATGAGGAGGCACTTTCAAATGTAAATGTGAAAAAGTAAATAAATACCAAACTCCTGATTTAGCAGTACTGCAATTCTGCCTTACTGATAAATTGAAATGCACGATGTGATCCATTACAACGTGGCTTTTACCTTACCTTTCTACTAAATAACTTATAAAAATAGTTTCTTCAAATTTCTGACGTGTGTTTCCACATTCCGGCCAATATTATTTTTTTTCTATTTTATGAAATAACGGAATAGTAGGGGTTGGCAGGGACCTCTGTGGGTCACCCAGTCCAACCCCCTGCCCAAGCAGGGTCACCCAGAGCAGGCTGCACAGCACCGCGGCCAGGCGGGGCTGGAATATCTCCAGAGAAGGAGACTCCACAGCCTCCCTGGGCAGCCTGGGCCAGGGCTCCGTCACCCTCAGAGGGAAGAAGTTCTTCCTCGGGTTCAGCTGGAGCTTCCTGTGCCTCAGTTTGTGCCCGTTGCCCCTTGTCCTGTCGCTGGGCACCACTGGAAAGAGTTTGTCCCCAAATACAAAAATATTATTATCGAATCTAATATAATTAAAAAATAAATCTGTTAAAATGAAGATTTTACACGCTGGGAAATGCTGACATTCACGGACAGAAGGCACTGCAAGAAGCAGGCTTCTGAGTTTAGGGTTTTTTTTTAAATCAGGAGATCTCTTTCACTTCATGTGACCGACTTTCGTTACGAGGTCTTTGGGAACAGAGCGAGTAAATGGAGAATGGTAAGGAGAAACGCTTCTCAGGTCTTTTTATTCTCTAACTACATGAGTAGCACAACTCCTCTGTAACAACACTTGCTTTTTAAATAAAGAGCCAGGAACAAGGAATGAAACCAGACCTGCCTTACGCAACCTAACTATCACCGACGGCTTCTCCGGCACTGCTAGGTGTCCATGCCAAGAGCCATGGGCATGTCCAACCTCACTGTCGCTGGCAAAAAGCTCCTTCAAGTGAACAACCACCCTACAGCAAGCTTACTGCCCTTCAGACGCGCTCATCCTCCAACCTTCCAGCCGGCCACTGCTGGGAGCTGAACCTCATGGCTCTCCTTGCCAATGACCAAGCCCCGGGGAGCCGGCAGCACGCTGGCTGACGGCGCGGGGAGGGGACGGGTGGCACGGCGCGGTGGCACAGACCTCTCTGGAGCAGCGGGTGGTGGAAGGCCGGCACGGGAAGGCTCGTCATCCTCGCCGGCTGGCAGAAGTAGGCACGCAGCCAGGCCGCGCACTGCGTCAGCGGCTCCGTCATCTCCTCCGCGCCTTCGCACACCTCGCAAGCGGCCGAGGACTCTGCCCTGCTGCGAGAGAGAATTGTAAAATTATAACGATAAAAATTATAAAAATGAATATTCATACTCCCTACATTAGCAGAAAAATACTTCAGCTAAAAGCATTCATTCTGGAGTCAGACTCTGTCATTCCTCTGCTCTGATAAAGGTGGAAAGATTCACAACAGCAATAACGAAAATCCATCCTCGTCGCCTCTAGAAAAGCAATGACGACACGAGGTTGCTCGCACCTGTAAAAAAATGCATAAACTGTGAGAGGAAAACGCCGAGCATAAGTGGGAACCATCAGGGAGCAAGAAAACTACCGAAACCCACGGCAGACGACGTGTCCCGGTGCCTGCAGGGTGGATGGTGGTGAGGGTCCTCGTCCACATCCCCCATGGGCACAGCCCTGTCTCCCCGGGACCATCCCCAGGGACAGGGGGAAGGGAAGGGCTTTCTGCCGAGCCCACGCCCTGCTCTGCCCCGTTCCCTCCCGGCGACGCTGGCAGGGCTCTGCTTTCCTCCACTTATTGAACTGGAAGGAAGCAATCGAGAATTCATTTGATTTTCTACGGCACCTCGTGCCCGCAGGATACCGAAGAGCAAAGCAAGCGAACAGAAAGCACCTGCAAACAAGAACGTGCTTCTTCCCTCGCTACCTTGTTCTCCTCTTCCTCTGGAAGAGCAACGAAACCGTGAACACCGGGTTTGCAAACGCCCAGCCCCGCTTCCCACCCCGCACGCTTTCTGTCAGGCTGGTGAAGGGCTGGTGGAGCTCTCAGAATCACAGAATCACAGAATAGTAGGGGTTGGAAGGGACCTCTGTGGGTCATCTAGTCCAACCCCCCTGCCAAAGCAGGGTCACCTACAGTAGGCTGCACAGGATCTTGTCCAGGCGGGTCTTGAATATCTCCAGAGAAGGAGACTCCACAGCCTCCCTGGGCAGCCTGTTCCAGGGCTCCGTCACCCTCAGAGGGAAGAAGTTCTTCCTCATGTTCAGACGGAACTTCCTGTGCCTCAGTTTGTGCCCATTGCCCCTTGTCCTGTCACTGGGCACCACTGCAAAGAGCTGGTGCCTCCGCAGACTGCGGTGCCGTGGGGGTCTCCAAGAGCTGCAGAGACCAATTTTGGGGTACCACTACACAAACAGAGCCCATGAGGAATGCACCCGAGAGAAGCCATGGGAAAGCCAATAAGGAGACAACATCCAGGGTGCCTGCCAAGCCAGCCAGCCCTACCAGCAGTCTCCTCCTGCCCAGAACCTCAAGCACCACTGATGAGCCACTCCAAGGTTTTCTGACTACCGCAGCTTCGTTCCGCCAGCTGGAAGTACGGCCAGACCCGAGAACGAGAAGTTTCTCAGCAGTGTGCTGCTAAAACTCAACCGCACCGTCTTCCAGTGAGGAGCTGGATCCGTCGCAAGGAAAGGGAAAGGAGATAAATCTGTAGGAACAGAAAACACACGAGAACCTGAGACAAGGAAAGCAAGGGAAAACCTGAGCAGCTCTGCCACCGGGGTATGGGGAAAGGGCAAACCAGCCTGAATTCCCCTGCACGCTCCAGCGAGCTGCCAGTGAGCGAAAATCATTTGTTAGCTCTCACCTAGAGAGCTGAAGAAAATGAAATGTGTGCTGTACCCGTCACGGCACAGAAGACACCAGGTCTGCTTTTGATGCAAGGCACCTTCGCAAAAAGTCTGGAAGCTTCCACCCGTTTGGCCCAGAGCGGCGCGCGGGGCCGGACCCAGCGGGACATCGCTGGAACTGGAGACGGGATGCAGGATGGGCAGGTGGGCGCTGGCCCAGGGCCGCTCGCAGGCGTGAAGCCAGGGTACACGAGGAACCGGCCCTGCCATCTCCCCCAGTCCCAGCGCATCTTCTGATTAATTGCTAACCACGGAAGGCCACATAATTAACGATTAGGAAGTGGCAGAGAAGAGGGACACGGAGGCGGGCAATTAAAATACTCTGGTTGCACCAGAATACGAGTTGCTGGCTTGGAGCAGAGGCAAAAGAAAAATCAAGAGTCAGAATCAGCTTTGGATCCAGTTTGCTAGAAATTAAGTGCTATTTTATTTCTCTCCTTCCATTTATTTATAAAAGCAAAATCAAAAGCTTTTTTTGTGTGTGAAGTTTTATCAATTTGCTTCACAAAACCGATGCATTTTATGTTATTTTGCTATTTAATAATCTCTCTGCGAAAAAAAGGGATGAGAACCCATGCATAAACTTTTTTGCACCAGTACCTACGGCATGGACCTGGAACCAAGCCCGACACCGCGGGTGATCGGTCATTCTGCGCCTGCACGGCACTCGGCGTTGGAGCTACGACAGGGCAGTCACTACAGAACAGAACGATGCCTCTGATGTCTCCAAGAGAAGCTGGGAGACTTTTCTGCTCCATTTATCCAGAGGAGCACAGAAAGCACTCCAAGCTACAGCCACCTTACGTTTTTCACATCATCCTGTTTCACATTCTCGGGAGTCTGGAAATGATTTGGGCTCTCGTATCACCATAAAACCAAAACACTTTGTCTCCTCGCCGCTCTGCAAGCCAGCAGACCTGCCCGGCCTGAGACTGGCAGACACGTGCCGTGATCTCCTCCTGCTCCAGCAAGGCACCAAACCGCCATGGTTCTCCCCCAAAACAACGCTGGCAAGGTGCTGTGCCGCCGAGGCTGGTGTGTGGGCTGCTCGGGGCTCTGCCTGCAGCCACAGGGCGTCCATCGGGCCATGGGCTCTGTACCTAACAGCAAGGAACGGAGCCAAGGTCCATCCCGAGTTCCAGCAGTTGCTTCGCCTGCCAGCGTGGTTGGGTGGGCGGCAGGAACCAGCCCTGCACCCTAGCATGGCTCGGCCACAGGACTGCTTGGGTGTCAGGGTTCAGTTTTTCCTTTTTTATAACTGCTGCTTTTAAGAACAGTGCCTTGTCACTGCTGAACATCTCGAGATGGAACAGGGCCTGACCCTTTCCAGTGGTGCCCAGTGACAGGACAAGGGGCAACGGGCACAAACTGAAGCAGAGGAAGCTCCAGCTGAACATAAGGAAGAACTTCTTCCCTCTGAGGGTGACGGAGCCCTGGCCCAGGCTGCCCAGGGAGGTTGTGGAGTCTCCTTCTCTGGAGATATTCCAGCCCCGCCTGGACGCGGTGCTGTGCCCCCTGCTCTGGGTGACCCTGCTTGGGCAGGGGGTTGGGCTGGGTGACCCACAGAGGGCCCTGCCAACCCCGACCATGCTGGGATTCTGGGATTCTATGATTCTCCCACCACCTCAACACCAGGCACTTCCACAACGCCTGGCCACCTCCACGGTCACCTCCACCTTGGCCAAGACAGCAAACGCTTTGCGAGGTGAAAATGAATTGCTTTCTAAGAATGCACTGACTTCTCTTCCTGCAGGGTCACAGTCTATTTGCCAACGTACATGCTGAGAGCTTCAAACTGGTGGAAAGTTTTAAAAGAAAAAAATCTTCGTGTTACTTCTGCTTGGCTAGAAATGCTAACAACCAGCTCTGGGAATATGACAGCATTACTAAAGAAAAACAACAAACATAACTTATGCATGGGTGTCTTCTGCTGGCCCTCCTCCCCCTTCTCTTTCCGAAGCTGCGTAGCAGCGCTCCTTCTACAAACTACCTCGTCGTTAAAAATTCACCTCAAACCACCAGCTGCCATTTAAAGGATTTCCTGAGACTCCAGAGCCACGCTTTGGTCCAACTAAACCATACACACGTTTCCAAAGGCAAGGCAAAAGTGGTCTCGAAACATTCACAAGAAGAAAAGGAGAGCAGATGAGTTCCATCACGGGAAACGTCCCGCCTCGTGTGAAACTCCTCTGCTCCATATTAGGCTTCTCGGAAGGTTTCTGCACACCCTACTCCATGCACTGACCTTTGAGCATCTCTAACGTCAAGACAGGCAGGAAAGAAGTTGCACACCATTAGAGAAAAATAGCTAAGAGTCGTACTACCCACTTGTGCCTAATCTTTAGCAATAAACAAGAAGAAAAAGGGGACCCTCTTTTTGTAACGCCCTGCCCTTGGTGCTCTCCGGAGGAATCACAGAATCACAGAATCACAGAATAGTAGGGGTTGGAAGGGACCTCTGTGGGTCATCTAGTCCAACCCCCCTGCCCAAGCAGGGTCACCCAGAGCAGGCTGCACAGGACCGCGTCCAGGCGGGTCTTGAATATCTCCAGAGAAGGAGACTCCACAGCCTCCCTGGGCAGCCTGTTCCAGGGCTCCGTCACCCGCAGAGGGAAGAAGTTCTTCCTCATGTTCAGACGGAACTTCCTGTGCCTCAGTTTG
Source organism: Opisthocomus hoazin (assembly GCF_030867145.1). Taxonomy (NCBI): domain Eukaryota; kingdom Metazoa; phylum Chordata; class Aves; order Opisthocomiformes; family Opisthocomidae; genus Opisthocomus; species Opisthocomus hoazin. Next base: position 79,019,287 of record NC_134419.1, on the reverse strand, counting down.
TGCCCGTTGCCCCTTGTCCTGTCGCTGGGCACCACTGGAAAGAGTCTGGCCCCGTCCTCCTGACCCCCACCCTGCAGATATTTAGAGGCATTTCTAAGGTCCCCTCGCAGCCTTCTCTTCTCCAGGCTGAACAAGCCCAGCTCCCTCAGCCTCTCCTCATAGGAGAGATGCTCCAGTCCCCTCATCATGCTTGTAGCCCTCCGCTGGACTCTCTGCAGTAGCTCCTCATCTTTCTTGAACTGGGGAGCCCAGAACTGGACACAGCACTGCAGATGGGGCCTCACTAGGGCAGAGCAGAGGGGAAGGAGAACCTCCCTCGACCTACTGGCCGCACTCTTACTAATGCACCCCAGAAGTTTTCTCTCAAAGGTGAGTTTTTCTTCAGGCCAGGGAATGACTGCTGCTGCTGCAGGTCTCCAGTCGGTGCGTTCAGCTCTTGGCGGTGGTGAGGTCCAATAGCAATGGATGGTCAGCCCCAGCGCAGGATTCCGCCCCAGCCCAGGTGCAGCCTCCCTCTCCAGCTTACAGACACGACAGCTATTCCACACCATCCTCAGTGCGATCACGTCTATTCATTTCCATTACAGCTATTTTTTTTTTAAGACTGGACAAACTCAGGCAGCCAGCGGGCTCTCGCCTCCAGGCAGCCGAGAGGTCTCCTCCTGAGGGCCCATCCCCGCCACGTCTCTTCCGTGCTTCCTTTGGTTTGCACAGGATGAATCGAAGGAGAAGCTGGGTTCGGCAGAGGGGGAGTAGAGCAGAAACACCACCTGCTTTAGTTTCACAGGCTCCTTCCAAACCACTTGCCAAGAACTGGAAGTTTCTAACACGCTTCCAAAATAAACACGTAAGCAGCACATTGGCTTCAGTATCATCCTAAACAGCGTCACCGTTGTGAAAACCAGAGAAACGCTGTGAGAAGCCTCAGTGGGTAGCCATGTTCTAAACTGGCATGATTTTAATTATTTACTTGATTTCTGAGCTACTTTTTGCCTCAGCCAGTCATTAATAAACCTTAATGGAGAACGTTACAAGGTGGACCTTGAGTTGCGTGTTTTAAAATCAAGAGAATATATCACAACGGCTCCGCTGGCAACTTCCTTAGGGTAACACCAAGAGCCAGCAGCTTCATTAGGGTAAATATGATGAGGATGTTGTATCAACTCTGGCAACATATTTGTATATTTATGTAATATTTGTATCTATTAAATATAAATGATTGGTTGAACATAACATCCAATGCTCGCTGCCACTTTCTGTAGCAGCACACACCTGAACGTCTCATCCCCGGGTAACCACCTCACCCTCTCACGTCCACCTAAGAGCAGGTTTACAGCCTGCTTCAGGTGCTGAGCTAACAAAGAGTCCCCTTTACTTCAGTTTGGCTAAGATACAAACCAACAAAGCTTCCCAACACAGACAAATATTGCAACTCCCTGCGCCACTCCTCCTTGACTGCAGTCAGCTGCGGGCCACCGGCACGTATGGGTAGGCTCAGATATTACATTATTATATTACTATAATCACTACAACAGTTCCACTCTGATAACAGCAGGATTTAAGCCCTAAAATAAAAAAAAAATAGAAAAAAGATATGGAATGTATGTTTTGACATACAACCTCCCAACCTCTTCTCATGGAAACTGGGGTCCTTGGCAGGCTGTTACCACCTGCACCTGCACTTTTATTCATTAACAGCAAATTGCATATTAAAATATAAATAAATTCATCCTAATTAAGAGACTTTTAGATCCTGTTATGGCCAGAATGCTGTGAAAGCCACCATCAGCTCTACTCTTCACAATGCAAATGGCACAGACCCTCACCAAACCCTTCTCTCAGCCTGCCTTCATCAAAACCAACGTCAGAAGTCCACGCCATCGAGTATAACGTGGACAGGTGAAAAAAGCAGAGTGCAGAGGAGGAAAACCGAGCAGCAAACCCAGCGCCTGCAGAAGGTGGGATGGGCAGAGACTGGGCCGGCAAGAAGGAGCAGAAGGCAACGACCTATCTCCCAAGGGGAGCCCCGACTCCCCAGTGCCTCCAGCTTCATGATTGACAGCCAGGAAAGAGAGACAGAACTACCCGACAGACAGAGACACCAAATTTTAATTGAACCTGTAATAGAAAACATCGCAGTTTGTCCCTGAAAACCTGCAGGCACGTTTACAGGGTAGCACAACGCTCAGCGTCTCCAGTTTGAAGAGCACCTCCAGGCTGGGGTAAGTAGGAAGAATTACTGTCAGTGGGACCCATCCGCGTTATTTTCTCCTCCGTATTTTGAGACTTCTTACAAGTCTGTGCCTTAAACAGGTCCAAAAAGTATCAAAATTACCCTCTGTCCAGGGGGGATGAGAAAGGAGTCTTGGAGACTGCAGACCTGCTTAACGTCCAACACGAGGGGAATAGGGGGGGGCTTCTGAATGGCTTTCACCCTCTTGCCAGGGTTAAAAAATAGGGGGAAAAAAAAAGTGTGTGGGGGATGTTTTTTAACACTTAACAGGCTTATGGAAAAGGATCTTACAGAAGGAATCTGCCCATGGGTCGAGAGGAAAACATTTTTGGGAATACTGTCCAATGACAGTAGAACTCTGTCTTTCCCTTCGGGGAGTTCAGGAGCATCCATTGGCCTCTATGACTCACCTGAGGACCACGACCGTCCTCGGAGCATCAGAGGGGAGCAGCGAGTCTCCAAGTGATTTGAGACCAGAGAGAACAGAGGGTCCTTGGGTCATTCTCCCCCTGAGACACCACACTGAAGCCCAAGCACCGCCCAAGCTCCTGAGCGAGAGCACCTTCCTCGTGGAGCTAGCTCCTCGCACTGTCGCCTCTCAGACAGGCTCCTACTCTGACCGAAGCCCCCATCAGTCCAGGAGGTCTCCTGGCAGTGACCATCCATGATTAAACTATTCCCTAGGCACTGGTCAGCTGGGGCACATCAGTGGGTCAAGCATCTGCAGGGCTTTGGGTGATTAGCACAGCTAATTGTGAAGAGCTCCTAAATCAGAGCAAACTTTTACATCTGCAGGAGAATTCACTGCCAGATCTAGAGCAGCTTCTCTAGGATCCAAACTGTAACTCTTGCTACGAAATAGGTATGAGGAGCCAATATAATTTAAAAGGCTATGTACTGTTTTTTTCTTTAAATGGCATTTTCTTATTTCATCAGCAAATGATGGAAGCCGGCTCTCCACACAACGCTCCTGCATGTGAAGTCACCAGAAGTCAGGCCTGTATGAAACGTTGCACAGCCTGAAAAGTGAAGGCTGACTATCTCCTCCTTATACATATATATATCTGTGCTTGTCTTACCACATAATTGTTTTCTTAAAGAAACAGCTAGCGTGTTACTTTTCAAATGGAAGAATCAGTACTGATTAGAACACAAAAATTAACATTAAAAGGAGACTCAGTCACGCCGCATTATTCTTTCCATAACAAATGTAGAGTTAGCTGGCAGTTTTACTGAAGCCTGCATTGTGAAATTAAATAAAAATGTATTTTATCAACACCTAAATGTCATTTGAATAGCCTTTCTTTGATAGATGAAGGCTAAAGCCACCCCAAAACTGCAGATGAATTATCTGGTCTCTAATGATTCCGAAACGATTACAGGATGCAGAGCAATCTCGTTAAATTTTATTCAAAAGCTTACTACACTTGTGTTTTCTCTTCTTTTTCTATCAATGAAACCCCTGAGGTTTAAGAACAATTCATTATGTATGAGACCCAACTTACAGCGCTTGACTGTTGATTAATAGCAAAGTTTGCTGTATGTACATTTGCAACATTAGATGCATGCAATATGCTAACTTATTCTTTCACCGAAGCTAATTATTTACAAAAATGACTACTTGAGACTACAATTTATTAAATGCATGCATCCAGTCTCAATTTGGCCCCAAAAGACAGCCTGGAATGAAGATCTTTTACTTGATGTGACAAGTTCTAGAAACAGCGTTATTAATATTGTAAATGTGGCAAATAAAGAGTTCAAATAGCCGTATGTCTGTCTGGCATTTCTTCCCCACAACTGAATCAATGAACAAAGCAGCTTTTTAGGTTTAAAATTCATGGAGAAGCACATCCTCACATGGCTTAATTTAGCTTCTTGGAAATGAAGTGTCTGTACGATGGTAGCAAGAGATTAAAAAAAAGGACGAGCGCGGCAGCAAACAGAAATAACCCCCAGCTCGTGCTGAACGACCCCACCGCAGCTCCTTTTAAGGCCTATTAAGAAGAAATTGATGTATTTATGGAAGAGTACAAGAACCAAGAGCTGAGTCAGACTTACTCCTTGTCATACAACCTTTGTAATATTTTCTCCATTTTGCTTTCATCTGTTTTTGAGGACGTAAATTCTTACGGATCTGACTGGTTATAATTTCTGCATTACAGCATCACAGAATAGTAGGGGTTGGAAGGGACCTCTGTGGGTCATCTAGTCCAACCCTCCTGCCGAAGCAGGCTCACCTACAGCAAGCTGCACAGGACCTTGTCCAGGCGGGTCTTGAATATCTCCAGAGAAGGAGAAGTACCTCTCTTTTACCCTGAAAAAGCAGCATCAGCACAAAAATTTGGGCATCAAACACAAATCCTAAATAAAGAGACGCACCTCTTGAGTAAAAGACATGGGTATCCACATGGCCCGGTCTTTTTTCCGACTCTTGCAATTAATGATGTTAAACTCGGGCGCCGAGCCGAGGTTGCCTACGGAAGCAGCACGCGCAGCCCGTCGCGCTGCCTGCTCGCCCCGTGCCAGGAGTGTGGACCAGCAAACACTCGCCAGAAGGGAGTGAGACTCCTGTCTTCACATGCCAAGATAAGGAAAATCAATGTCAATGCCCCAAAGACTCTAGTGATAGCGCTGAAGGTCATTAAATGCTGCTCGCTGCCCTGTACCGTTGAAGTTTTGATTGGAATCCTATACATAGAGACACAGATTTCAAACGAGATCTTGCCCTGGGATGTGGTACCGTGAGACCACGGAGGACACACAGCAAGCGGCGAGTGCGGGCTTCAGACACAAGAAATACGTTCAAGGAAAACAATGCTGTGCGTGTGTGGTCTTGGCTTGTCTTTCCTGATGGTATTCGTTGTGTTTTCAGAGATGCATACCTCATTATGGACAAAGATCTCTGTTAAAGGAACGGTAAGGTGCAAGGACAACCCCTAAGCAGTTACAGTTCCTCATCCACCTCAGAGTTCCACTGTGCATCCCACTGCCCGAAGCCCTGCTTCGCTGTCCCCTCCATCCATGCCAACCTCCTTCCCCTCTTCACGTTGCCCAGTTGCAATGTTCTGCCCTTTATCTACCCTGGCCACCACCCACCCTCCTTAACTCACCTTATTTGGACTGTCTCCGTACCACTCGTTGTCTCACCTTGTTACTCTACAGCAGATTTCATGGTCCCCCTCCGTGCTGGTCACCAATTCAGGTATTGCTTTCTTCCCATCTCCCAACCGATTCTCATTGTCTCCAGGTTTCATCCTACACATTTCTACCTCATTCATGCTAGCAGAAGTCATTCAGGTAGGTCAAGGGAACTCTAGTTAGTTCTGGTGCCCACCAGCACCATGAGGTTGTTCTGCCTCTGTGCGCAGCCCCAGGAACAGCCCAGAGCCCCAGAGGGACCCATTCGCCCTCTATGAATGAAACTCTTCAAAGGCCAATAGCTGAGCCACATTTGGAGAGTAAAAATATTCCTAGTATCAGAGTGGCTTCTTCACAAATATTTCTGCTTCAAATCATAGAATCATAGAAAGTTTTGGGTCGGAAGGGACCCCTAGAGGTCATCTAGTCCAACCCCCCAAATCTGTGACTTTGGCAGCAGATCAACTGGAAGATTTGTCCAAAAAAGAAAAAAAAACTGGTTTCTGTGGATCTTCTCACTTGAAAGGATCACCCTGCTCTAGATTGAGACTGGGGGGAATCCAGCGCATGCCCAAACGACCCTCAACCAGCAACAACTACGCAGATGCTTCACACAAAATGCTGTAAAGCAAAAACCCAGCCAAGTTACGGGCAGCAGCACGCTCTCGCCCAAGATGTTCGGCAACATTAAGCATAGGTGATATCATCAGTTCTCTCTCTAATTAGGTTAAAAGAAAGTCAGTTAATTTTAGCACTTACAAGAAGTTGTTACAAAACATTTTTTTTCTTATATAAAAGAGTTCTCCCATCAGACTTCCGAGGTCGGTTTTATCGCAGGCAATTAACCGTGTTCGGGCTGGCTGCAGGGGACCCTTCCACCACACACCAGACTCCCTTGCTCCTCTGGGTTGGGGTATTCACCACAGCTCTCCCCACGATTTCCCAGCTCTGTGCAACTGCCACACAGCATCACCTTGCACACAGACCCCACCACCTCAGCTCAGAAGCTTCCCTCGTAGTAATAATCCAGTTGCTAACTGCTATCCGAAGTAAAATTTACATTTTTTCTACATATCTAAGATATATAAAATCCCAATTATGCATGGATTTTTTTTAAAAAGCAAACCTAAGGCAGTTAAAATGCACGTTACAACCCTTACACTGCAAGACCCGGGTCTCTGATCTCCACTGGTACACGGGAAAATTGAAGGAGGAAAACTCATGGCTGAATTATTGGAACTTTGGATGTCCACCTTGACGTGCGGTAGTGCATGAATTCCAGATGAAAGTGAGCATCAAGAATTATAATCAACAGCACCTGCAGACACTCCAGCCTATTAAAATGAATTAAGATACAGCTAAATGAGGAACCTCTTAAGAATTCAGCTCCTTGGGCCATTTTTCAAACCAACATCCCAGCCTGGGTCTAAGACAGTCTCTGCCCTCTGCGCATCTCCTGTTGGGACCGACCGCAGGCTCAGCCGCTGCGTGAGATGGAGGATCTCCCATCAGGGTGGCCATCGGCACATGACCCGACGTGCACGCACTCCCGCCGCAACCGGAGATGCTTGAAAAAACTATGAAAATATCTTCATCCCGTGAATGAGGCCCTTCTGGTGCACTGCACACGGAAGCAGCTCTACGGGAGAAGGGATGGCAGGAAAGGCACCAGACAAAGCCCCCGAGGCCAACCTGACCCTCCTCATGTTGGAATCACAGGATGGTTTGGGTTGGAAGGGACCTTTAAAGAGATGCTGTTAAGGAATTGCTACTGGTGTTGGTCAACCCTACCCTTTAATAAGGACTTTTGCTACTTTTTCAGTTCTAGAGGAAAGAAACTAATTTCTCAAGGTGGTTCTGTGCGACTCGGCTGAAGGAATGAGGCAAGTCCCTTCAGGTGGAGTCAGGTGTGGCTTGGTGGCTTAGGGACAGCTCTCAAAGCAAGCTTAAGAGGCTGGACTATATGCTGTAAAAAATGCTTTCCTAGAGGAAAACCGTGAATCATCAAATGGTTCGGGCCAAAAGGGACCTTTAAAGGCCATCCAGCCCAACCCCTCTGCCATGAGCAGGGGCATCTTCAACTGGATCAGGCTGCTCAGAGCCCCGTCCAACCTGGCCTGGAATGTTCCCAGGGATGGGGCATCGACCACCTCTCTGGGCAACCTGTGCCAGGGCTTCACCACCCTCAGCGTAAAAAATTTCTTCCTTACACCCAGTCTAAATCTCCCCTCCCTTAGTTTTAAACCGTTGCTCCTTGTCCTGTCGCAACGGGCCTTGCTAAAAAGAACGGAAGCTTCTAACGGCAGCGCAAAGAAGTGGAGTTAGTTTGGTTTTTTAGACCCAGGTATGAGCACTCAGAAACACACAGAAACACCGGCATCGGATAGAATCACTGCGCAGCTTGTCGAGATCTGGGTTCCCAGCAGGCATTCACCGTCCGAAGTCTCATGCCAACACAGGCTGAGAACAGGACGCTGCTCAGAAAAAACTGCCAACGCACGCCAATTAAAACAGCAGAGTTAATAAATATACTCTCTGCAAAGCTTTTCTACAGGGCGCTGAGACTGTCTCCCAGACGCATTAGCGGGATCTTTCCTAAAATGGCATTATCCAACGAAGAGCTGGCTTCACCCCTTACCAGTCTGACCTCAGACCCCAAAACACAACCCTACAACGGCAGGCAGAACAAAAACACACGGCTTCTTTTCCTCCGTTTCACTCCGCGTTTGCCAGCGCTGCTTGCCCAGTCACGGGACTGGAAAACCAGTAGGGCACAGCAATAAAACCAATAAAAATACTGTTTCAAAACGCTGCTGCTCTAATTAACAGGAATAAGAGTCCATAAACGGCTACCTCAACAGAAGTGCCTTAAAGACTGAACATAGGAACGCCAATTTAAACCGACTCTCCTCTTCATGGACTGCCCCGGCGTGCCCCTCGCCTCTCCCACCTCCCGCACACCTCTGGATCCCAGCGGGATGCCACGCTGCTGGGACCCAGGAGCTTCAGGAATTCTTCGTACAGAAGTCTCCTCCGTGCTTTCGTGGGACGCAGACCTGCTGTGACCGCACGATCGCGTCCGAGCCCGCTCCCCGTGGAGGACAAGGTGGGAGCCAGTGGAAGCTGGGAATTACAGCCCTGGCACCGGCACGTTCTTACTCTGAAACCCCACCGATGGCCGGAGAGCTGGAGACGCTCGCAGACCGCCCTTCTGCCTAAGAGGAGACCCATGACCAAGGAGGCCCGTGGAGTCTCCTTCTCTGGAGATATTCCAGACCCGCCTGGACGCGGTGCTGCGCAGCCTGCTCTGGGTGACCCTGCTTGGGCAGGGGGTTGGGCTGGGTGACCCACAGAGGTCCCTTCCAACCCCAACCATGCTGTGATTCTGTGATAACTCCATCTCGAATCGAGCAGAACTGCAGTCCAAGTGTGCCTTCTCTCCTCTCTTCTGCAGCGGCGAGCAGGGCCTGGAGACCGCTGTCCTCCGAGCTTCAGGTGCGTCTGCATTACAACCCCATTAGCTTGTGTGCTGCACTCATTAATAAATAAGTCTCCCACTTAAGTGCCTTTCTTGTAAATTGGTTTGTTCTGTTCCATATAAATAATATAAACTTCTCTTCTCGAGCCCAGTGGATTATTTTCTTTACCTCTGTACAGATACGACAGTAATCCAACCCAAGAAGCAGTCCGTGTAACGCGCTTCCTCAGCGTCCCTTGTCTTCAGACGCTATTTACTGCGGCGGCTGCAATATGTGAAATCGTTTGCATCGCATAAAATAATGTCTTTAATAACTGGCATATGTATATCGACCATATGTCAGAAGTAAAAGAAAAATCCTACTAAATGGATAGTTATTGTAATTGTATTTTAAAACACTGAGGTCATATTTAATTTTGAATCCAAGCTCTTAAAATGCGCTTTCTGGCAAGGACAGAATAATAAAGCCCTTAACAGTAGAAAAAAATGTGCGTTATTATCACAAATCTCTTTTCCAGATTACTAATACTGCAATAAACAAACGGAATAAAAACTTTAATTGTTTTAATCAGAAATATTGTCAGTGGCCTCGGAAACTGTAGCTCGTGGTTAAAGGATGCTGCGAGCCAGCTCCCTGCTCCACCCTCCCTCCGCCCCGGCTCGTGGCTGCCCCGGCCGGCAGCGGGACCCGCTCCGTCCCTGGCACGCTGCGCCCGTCCCCGCTCCCGCGGGCGGACGGCCAGGCAGAAACCGGCTCCCCATTTCCTCTGGGCTGCTCTGAAGGTCTGTGCCGCAAACACCGGCATCAGGTCCTGTGCAGCCTGCTCTGGGTGACCCTGCTTGGGCAGGGGGTTGGGCTGGGTGACCCACAGAGGGCCCTGCCAACCCCTGCCATGCTGCGATTCTGGGATTCTGTGATTCTGTAACACAATATATACATCAAAACAGATACCGAAATCCTCGAAAAGACAGACCTAGCCAGCCGAGGGCTAAAAACCAGTTCATTCCAATAAGCACATGGGAAGAAGCGAAGACAAGCTTACCAATTTCTCTTCACCAGATTTAAAGACGGTTCACTCTGACACGGGATTTCTGCTCTGAGCTCCAATATTTGCCTCTGTGCTGCCGCACCAGCCTCCTGCCCTCGCCAGCCTCCTGCCCTCGCCAGCTTCCCGTGCCAGCCTCCTGCCCTCGCCAGCCTCCAGCCCTCACCAGCCTCCTGTCCTCGCCAGCCTCCAGCCCTCACCAGCCTCCTGCCCTCGCCAGCTTCTCGTGCCAGCCTCCTGCCCTCGCCAGCCTCCTGCCCTCACCAGCCTCCTCCTGCCCTCACCAGCCTCCTGCCCTCATCAGCCTCCTGCCCTCACCAGCCTCCTCCTGTCCTCGCCAGCCTCCTGCCCTCCACAGCCTCCTGCCCTCATCAGCCTCCTGCCCTCACCAGCCTCCTCCTGTCCTCGCCAGCCTCCTGCCCTCCACAGCCTCCTGCCCTCACCAGCCTCCTGCCCTCACCAGCCTCCTGTCCTCGCTAGCTTCCCGTGCCAGCCTCCTGCCCTCACCAGCCTCCTGCCCTCACCAGCCTCCTCCAGCCCTCACCAGCCTCCTGCCCTCGCCAGCCTCCTCCAGCCCTCACCAGCCTCCTCCAGCCCTCGCCAGCCTCCTGCCCTCGCCAGCATCCTCCTGCCCTCGCCAGCCTCCTGCCCTCACCAGCCTCCAGCCCTCGCCAGCCTCCAGCCCTCACCAGCCTCCTCCAGCCCTCGCCAGCCTCCTGCCCTCGCCAGCATCCTCCTGCCCTCGCCAGCCTCCTGCCCTCACCAGCCTCCTGCCCTCGCCAGCCTCCTCCAGCCCTTGCCAGCCTCCTGCCCTCACCAGCCTCCTCCAGCCCTTGCCAGCCTCCAGCCCTCACCAGCCTCCAGCCCTCGCCAGCCTCCTCCTGCCCTCACCAGCCTCCTGCCCTCGCCAGCCTCCTCCAGCCCTTGCCAGCCTCCTGCCCTCGCCAGCCTCCTCCAGCCCTTGCCAGCCTCCAGCCCTCACCAGCCTCCTGCCCTCGCCAGCCTCCAGCCCTCACCAGCCTCCAGCCCTCGCCAGCCTCCTCCTGCCCTCACCAGCCTCCTGCCCTCGCCAGCCTCCTCCAGCCCTTGCCAGCCTCCTGCCCTCGCCAGCCTCCTCCAGCCCTTGCCAGCCTCCTGCCCTCGCCAGCCTCCTCCTGCCCTCACCAGCCTCCTGCCCTCGCCAGCCTCCTCCTGCCCTCACCAGCCTCCTGCCCTCACCAGCCTCCTCCAGCCCTTGCCAGCCTCCTGCCCTCGCCACCCTCCTGCCCTCGCCAGCTCCTCAACCGGAGCTTCCTTCCAGATCGAACCAACTCTTTAAATCGGTGCAAACCACCACACCAAGCACACCAAGCTGAGGACACCCCTAAACCCAACGCCAGCTCCCGCGTCAACCGGGGGACGCTGGCACCCCGGACACAAGCGGCGTTCCCTGCTCCCCCCGGGGACAGCCTCTGTAACGAGCAACAGTGCTGGAACATCAAGATGCCAACGAGGAGAGACCAAACCAGATTTCACCTCGCAACGCCGAGAAGCGGCGCGGCTCCTCCGGAGCAGCAGCGACGAGCCCGGCCGGACCTGTTCCCAAGCCGCATCCGATTACCCCCGTGGGAGAACTTTCACTGGCCGCCTCTAATTAGTGGTGTCCTCCCCAGTTAAGCGTGCGTAGTCCAAACCAGGGACCACTCGCTACCTCAGCTCTTTCCGGGCAGCCCGCGGGACAACTGCCATTTTCGGGGTGCACGCACTAGCCTAGGTAACGTCTGCGTTAAACTCCATCTCCACTGGGCCAAGCCACTCATTTTTTTAAATCATTTTTTTATTTTTAAGAGGATGGCACAAGTCATTGACTATATTTTCTATATTGACTATATTTTCTATATTGACTATACATATATTTTCTGTCTGAAGATGAGGAATAACTTCTTCCCTCCTCGCCGATCGAGCGGTGCTGCGAGGGTCCTGCACCCAGCTGGGAGAGGGAGCAGGGGAGCAGCGAAAAACTAGGGGGACTGGAGCATCTCTCCTACGAGGAGAGACTGAGGGAGCTGGGCTTGTTCAGCCTGGAGAAGAGAAGGCTGAGAGGGGACCTTAGAAATGCCTCTAAATATCTGCAGGGTCGGGGTCAGGAGGACGGGGCCAGACTCTTTCCAGTGGTGCCCAGTGACAGGACAAGGGGCAATGGGCACAAACTGAGGCACAGGAAGCTCCAGCTGAACCCGAGGAAGAACTTCTTCCCTCTGAGGGTGACGGAGCCCTGGCCCAGGCTGCCCAGGGAGGCTGTGGAGTCTCCTTCTCTGGAGATATTCCAGCCCCGCCTGGCTGCGGTGCTGTGCAGCCTGCTCTGGGTGACCCTGCTTGGGCAGGGGGTTGGGCTGGGTGACCCACAGAGGTCCCTTCCAACCCCTACCATGCTGGGATTCTGTGATTCTGTGATTCTGTAATATCCCTGCAGGCTGGGCTTTACTAACGCCTACCTTTCCTGGGGGCAAAAAAAAAAAAAAAAAGCTAATAATTATTATAAACTTCTTATCAAGATGTAAGTTTTTAAAAACCGAGGCATCATTTAACCCTTCAGCAGCCGGCACGTCGTTTACGTAGGAAAATAAAACTGCAAACGAAGACGCTGGAATGGGCAGGCGCGTCTCTCGCTCCGCACAAGGTACCGCAGTGTAGATGGCTGTCACTAACACCAAGGGGTTTATTAACAGGCAAAAATTAATTGTATGTAGGCTGAATTAATGAGATGGAAAAGCAGGCGCATTTCAGCGGCGCAGAGGGGACCGGCCGCTGCCGAGGCCCCGGTAATGAAGTGGCTGGGCAAGGCGGCGCGGAGCAGCCAGCCCTGATGGCGGGGGCCGGGACCCTGATGGCGGGGGCCGGGACGGCGGCGGAGACCCCCTCTGAAATGTAAACAGCAGGCGCGGGGGCCGCGCACAAAGCTGACCCCCGGCGCGCGCTCCGCAGCCCGCTGGCTGCGGGCTTATAAATAAATGATTAGATGTAAAATCTCTAGAGGTTTTTTCTTTTCCACAGCAATTACAGGAGCAGATTATTACCATTCAAGTAGGGTTCCAGTTAAAGTTCATTGAGTGGCAGGGATCATTCATTGCTGTCCCCGCGTCTTAAGTCACTGTGACAGAAAATCCAATGTTAGCATGTACTGCGGAAATTTTAACAAGCTGAGTCAATATGCACTGAATGAACACATTCTCGAGTTAAAATATATTACTGTCAATAATGGATTGAATTAAGAAAGTATGAAGTTTCAAATCTGATCAGTGTCAGTGAGAAATTCCATGTAGTTTATATACGATTATTAAAAGTTGTCACACATACAGACGCACGATATTTTTTTCCCTTTCTACATTTTTGGCTCGGAGTAACGACAAGCGGGCTGATCGCAGACTAAATCACATTCAAGGTCTGGAGCTTAGCATTGCTCTTCCAAATTAACAGTCCATCTTTCCCCCCTAATTATCTGTACACGTTTAGCAACACTTCGCCAAGCTTCCAGGCTTTCCCGTGCCCTCGAGCACGCACTGCGACAGATCGTGGAAAATCAGTGGGTCTGCTTCTGTTTGTAAACACAGAAGCTGATTCTGAAAATCATACGGCATTCAACACTGCGTTCCGGGATGAGACCAAGCCCTTAATTTCTCAGCAACCACAATATGCATTAAATTTTTTTGTGCCAGTGGTATTTCACTATTATTAAAAAAAAATTCAAAAACTTTCATCCTAGGAAACAACCGCTCACTATGGATGTGTTTAAAAATACAATTACTAAGAACACAAAATACTCAGCCTGGTTTATTTTTAATGAACTTTAACAAGTCTTCTGACTTCGGTCGCTTGGATTTAGCTGACAGAGCTGGGCACCGAGAGGCTGCGACGCTCCTGAGGAAGGGCCAGGGCGCGGGATCGGGACCTCGGACCCACGCGGGGCGTCGCTGTCCGGCCGTCGGCTGCGAAGCGGAGAGGGGGAATGGGCACATTGGAAGGGCCACCGAGCCACAAATTCCTCTTTTCCTGGGTATTTCCTTGTCCTTTAGGCAACTCCTTTCATTTCCTCCATTTTCAGGTTATACAGAATTACGCTAAAGAGGCACCCAGTAAGGGACTGGCGATGCGGGATCCTCTGGGTGGTGACACATCGAAAACTCGTGTGCAACGGGAAACCGAGGTTCTGAAAGTTCTCCAAAGCAGGTGTACACCACTATTACAGGTCGAAACCCATAAACAATGCACTTTATATTCAATAATTTTCCCTGATGCTTTGAAATAATCCGTTCCGCCCGCTCCCGCCAAGTCTGTGAACCTCAGGCTCAAACGTCCCGTGGTGGGTTACCTTTTCTGAGGGGACCTTAGAAATGTTTATAAATATCTGCAGGGTGGGGGTCAGGAGGACGGGGCCAGACTCTTTCCAGTGGTGCCCAGCGACAGGACAAGGGGCAAGGGGCACAAACTGAAGCAGAGGAAGCTCCAGCTGAACCCGAGGAAGAACTTCTTCCCTCTGAGGGTGACGGAGCCCTGGCCCAGGCTGCCCAGGGAGGCTGTGGAGTCTCCTTCTCTGGAGATATTCAAGACCCACCTGGACGCGGTGCTGTGCAGCCTGCTCTGGGTGACCCTGCTTGGGCAGGGGGCTGGGCTGGGTGACCCACAGAGGTCCCTGCCAACCCCAGCCATGCTGGGATTCTGGGATTTGGAGGCTTTGAAGGTGGCTAAAGCTAAACAACATCGAGGCCAGAACAGGCGTGCACAGATACCACAGATCATCATCACCACCTCTACAACTGTTTCTGCTAACCTCAAATAAAGAAATCGGGCCTGAAGATTATATGAATTATTATAAGAATCTTCCTCTCATCATTCAAGAAAAACTGGCATGAGCCAGCTTCCCTCGCTAGTGCGCACGAGTATGCACACACAACAAAAAAACTCCAAAAAACTACTAGTTACCATAGAATAACCAACGAATCTGTGCTCCGAACACATCCAGCAAGAGATGTGTCTACACTGTTCATGCAATAGAGAACTAGCGACAAAAACGTTGGCAAATCTTCATCTCCACGAGCTACGATCCCATCACGAGCTCACGGTTCAGCAAAATGCAGCAATCAAATAAACTGTTAACTACCATTAATTTGAAACTATTCAGCGTTTCAAATTCGGTAGGTCTTATCCCCTTCCAACAGTTTAACCCTGCCTTTCATCCCTTCTTTTAGAAAGGTGGAAGAAACGAGGAATATTATTAAAAGCCTTCTCCTCCTATCCCTTCTCCAACTTTATGCCCACTCTTTCTAAGAGGATCTCTTCTTGACAATAATGAATGAGGACGATGAGAGTAAGGCATGGTAGTTAGAGTACTTTCAGTATTCATGACCTGTCAGAGTAACTTTATGACCTAGCAGCCAGCTGCTATAATTCCAATAATGACCTACAGATGCCAAAATAATCTAAATTTATCGCTCCTTTTCTTCTGGTCAGCTCGGGCCTCGCCGATGAGAAGAGTTCCTCTTGCCTGTGGTGATCCAGGTCTGGAAATTCACGGCACGAGAGCCGTTGGCAGACTGACAGCGACGCTGCCAGCATCCCCGCCTGCCCCCTGCGCACCCCTGCGCACCCTCAGCACCGAGTCCCCACGCATGTGGTGACAGCCGCAGGGCAACGCTTCTGCTGATCTTCGAGACCTGTGACGCGACACTCGGCCGTGCAACATCGAGACGCAGGGGCTCTAACAGCTCCACCCAAACAGGAATCTGTTAGAAACCCACGTTTTGGGGTGGTAGGAGACCCAGCAAACGCACCCAACGCCGAGGCTGAAGAGGTTTGTGCTTTGCCCTGGGGCGTGAGGACGTCAATCTGAGATCCAGCGGTCTGCCTGGACCACGCCGGGACCCACACGCCGCGGGTGCAAAGACCCTGCTACTCCCGAGCCACAACTTCACGGCAAAGCTCGTCACGACTCCCTGCATTGCGACAGGCACCACGGCGTACGACTGAGCTGAGGGATGCAGGCAGGCCGGGAGACAGGGATCACAGAATCACGGAATCACAGAATGGTAGGGGTTGAAGGGCCCTCTGTGGGTCACCCAGCCCAACCCCCTGCCCAAGCAGGGTCACCCAGAGCAGGCTGCACAGCACCGCGTCCAGGGGGCTCTGGAATATCTCCAGAGAAGGAGACTCCACAACCTCCCTGGGCAGCCTGGACCAGGGCTCCGTCACCCTCAGAGGGAAGAATTTCTTCCTCGGGTTCAGCTGGAGCTTCCTCTGCTTCAGTTTGTGCCCGTTGCCCCTTGTCCTGTCGCTGGGCACCACTGGAAAGAGTCTGGCCCCATCCTCCTGACACCCACCCTGCAGATATTTAGAGGCATTTCCAAGGTGCCCTCTCAGCCTGCTCTTCTCCAGGCTGAACAAGCCCAGCTCCCTCAGCCTCTCCTCGTAGGAGAGCTGCTCCAGTCCCCTCCTCATCCTCGTAGCCCTCCGCTGGACTCTCTCCAGTAGCTCTTCATCTTTCTTGAACTGGGGAGCCCAGAACTGGACACAGGACTCCAGATGAGGCCTCACTAGGGCAGTGTAGAGGGGAAGGAGAACCTCCCCCGACCTGCTGGCCACACTCTTCTTGATGCACCCCAGGATCCCATTGGCTTTCTTGGCAGCCAGGGCACGCTGCTGGCTCATGGTCACCCTGTCGTCCACCAGGACACCCAGGTCCCTCTCCACAGAGCTGCTCTCCAGCAGGTCCACCCCAAGCCTGTACTGATGCATGGGGTTGTTCCTCCCCAACAACAGAGGGGTCTCCAGTCCAGTCTCCTGCTCAGAGGAGGGCCACACTGGGGCAGAGCAGCTTGCTCGGGGCTTTTTCCATCGGGTCTTCCAAAGCCCCAAGGACAGAGTGGCACAGCTGCTCCTGGCAACCGCTTCCAGTGCTCGACTGTATATTAAATAATAATGTGAGCTGAAATATCCAAACTCCTGCAAACACAGATGAAGCACACCTTAGAACTTCTCCTACGAGCCTCCATCACAAGCGTAACAGTTGGCAACACTTTGCTCTAGCTGGAGACCCATGGCCAGCAGACCGGTGGCAGCGCCAGGCTGGGACCATCCTCTCCCTCCAACACGCAAGGAGAGCCACAGCGATGGTGATGAGCTTGGCAGGAGCCTGGTCTCCATCCCTGCTCCCAATCCCACGGCCTCCCCAGGCTCATCCCCCTCGGAAACCAGCAGGATAAAAGTCTTCCTTTTTTTTGCCAAACACAGCTGAGAAGAAAACAAAGAGCAGCTCCCACGTGGGAGGAAAACTCACTATGCAAATGATAGAATCATAGAACCGTTAAGCTTGGAAAAGACCTCTAAGTTCATCAGGTCCAACCATCAACCCATCACCACTACGTCTGCTAAACCATGTCCCGAAGCGCCACGTCTACATGTTTTTTGAGCACATCCAGGGATGGGGACTCCACCACCTCCCTGGGCAGCCTGGTCCAATGCCTGACCACTCTTTCAGTAAAGAAATTTTTCCCAATATCCAATCTGAACCTCCCCTGATGGTACGTGAGTCCATTTCCTCTTGTCCTACTGCCTGTTACTCTGGAGAAGAGACCAACACCTGCCTCATCACAACCTCCTCTCAGGTAGTTGTAGCGAGCGGTAAGGTCTCCCCTCAGCCTCCTCTTCTCCAGGCTGAACAGTCCCAAAGCTCATCCCTACGGCGATGGTCCCGTGGCGGGGATGGACAGGGAGGAGAGAAACCTCCCTCATAGAGCGGACGGTGGCAGGCCGACGGGCAGGGTGGCGAGGAGGACCACACAGATTCACCTGTCATTTGCCTTTTCCTAAGAGCATCCCAAGCTTGCACCCGAGATGTTCTTTTCCAGAAGCTGAGGACCTTCCCCCTTCACTGTCCCCCTAGGAAAGAGGGAGTATGGCGCACTTGAAATCACATTTCAGGTGTCTTGGCCCAAATTTTCAGCCCATAGTTCAAGTCTAGTCCCAGCACACAAAAATCAGCTGCCTGCTTTTGCTGCTGGACATCTGAATTCTCCAGGATTAATGAATCTGAGGAGAGACTTGTTCTTATCTGGCCCTCATCACATCCTACCTGACACTACATTTTTCTTTTCAAGTCTTACACAACAAAAAGCCAGAGTTGATTCCTCATAAGAAAGCAAGAAAAAAAAAGGTTTATGCTGCAGCACCAACCAAAGCGGTTTTAGGGCTGAGTAGAGAGGTCAAGATAGGGAGAAAACCAAAATTAGCGCTCACCGTCTACTCCTAACAAACAACACATTGCTACTTCAGACACTTCTGTAGTTCCTTACAGGCAAGAGGCAGCTCGCCCGAGCATTTTCAGAAGCAAGGAGCCAAAGTCAAAGCAAAGGAGTTTGCCTGATGCAACCAGGAGATCAAAACCATGTTCGACTTCATCAGTGGTGCTCACAAGCACTCAAAATTAAACGGAGATCGCCATCTACAAAACACTATGCCTATGGAAAACCCGAAAAATAACAGTCATCCCCAGGAAGGAGGTTTATCCCTAAAGACAAGGCAAGATAAAAAATCGAATGTTCTGGAAATTCAGTTAAATGTGTGCTTCATAATGTCTGCAAAATGTGAAGACCATAAACTCAACTCAGTAGGTATTACGCTACGAAATTAATTAAATTCAAAATTCATAAAGTAGCCCTCCTTAAAAAAACATTCCCTTCCAGAGCACAGACTCCAAAATAATAATGGTAATAATGATGAAGATAATAATAACAATGATGATGAGCAGGATGATAATAATAATAACAATATCAAACTACAGAACCACCTTCTGTTTATGAGGAGACTCCCGAAACTGGAAGAAAGCAAGCTCTGGCTGCTGTCCCCGAGGAGGACCTTGGGATCTCTGGGCTGGCCAGCCTCACCTCCAGCGCTCCCCTGCTGCCTCGAGGCACGTGTCCTCCCTTTAATTACAGCCAAAAGGTACTTTTCATGGCCTAAATGTTCATCATGAAGTAAAGGTACGCATACAAATGGATTTTTAACTTCAAAACCAGAGAAACCACAGGAACTTTATGGCTATAGTGAGCTACTACAAGGATTATGTAGAATGAAAGATGAAACCACATGATTGTTTTCTTCTGCTATAAATACACGTCCAAGCCTGTAGTTACACACTGTCGGCTTCAGAGCAAATCAGCATCATTAGTTCTGCATCTGATACAAACTCAGATTGCAGGCTGTTTAAGACAACGCTTTTCAGCTAGAAATTTGTTTTTCGTATTTACCTTGGTGGGAATGATGCAGTGTATAATAGGTTAGCTGGATCTTGCTCGTATTTGCATGACAAACAAAATTTTCCGCTTCAAGTGGAGCATTTTCCATTTCAAGTCCAGTTCTAAAAACTGTTTCAGTTTAAAAAAACCAACAATTTATTTTGTATTTTTCTAATTAGCAGTATATAAATTGAGTAATTGATTTTTCTAGCCATAGAAAAAAAAAACCCTGTGCTCAGACTGATCAGATTTAAAGCAGCACTATCCTTCACCCACATGACATCTTTTTTTTTTTTCAAATATTTAGTCTGAAAATCATGTTTGCTCTCAGACCCAGGCTTGCAAGACAGACAGTAGAGTTGAACGCCACGTGCACACAACTGGATGCAGGGTACTTTCACAGAACCCCAGGATGGTCGGGGTTGGCAGGGCCCTCTGTGGGTCACCCAGCCCAACCCCCTGCCCAAGCAGGGTCACCCAGAGCAGGCTGCACAGCACCGCGGCCAGGCAGGGCTGGAATATCTCCAGAGAAGGAGACTCCACAGCCTCCCTGGGCAGCCTGGGCCAGGGCTCCGTCACCCTCAGAGGGAAGAAGTTCTTCCTCGGGTTCAGCTGGAACTTCTTGTGCCTCAGTTTGTGCCCGTTGCCCCTTGTCCTGTCGCTGGGCACCACTGGAAAGAGTCTGGCCCCATCCTCCTGACCCCCACCCTGCAGATATTTATGGGCATTTCTAAGGTCCCCTCTCAGCCTTCTCTTCTCCAGGCTGAACAAGCCCAGCTCCCTCAGCCTCTCCTCGTAGGAGAGATGCTCCAAGCCCCTCATCCTCGTAGCCCTTTGCATATCAGCATCTCCACTACATCCAGAGCTGCACAAAAACGGCTCCACGTCCCTTCCCTCTGCATCAAACGGAAACACCAACGACTTTTCCTCTGCTCTCTCCACAGCCAAAACGCCGGCTGAGCAGCCCCAGCCTGCTGGTCGCCACCTGCCAGGTGCCGGCCAATGTCAGCTCGTCTTCTTGAAGACATTTCAAACCAGAGGTATCCAGGTCCGCGCGATTCGGACAAGCAAGTGAAGGCGCAGGAGGTGTACGGTCTGCGTGGCGCAGAGACGCGCACCCGCAGACGAACGCCGTCTGTTGGCTCTGGCAAGGGCTCCCCACCCCGGTCCCTTCGGGCTCGCCGCACCTTGCGTCCCTGCTGCCACCAGAGATCGTCGCTGCTCTTGATTGAGCAGAAACCCGTCTTTGGTAATTGCGACTGTGAACATGCTAATAATGAAACCTAACTCTTCTTTATGTTCTAACATTTTTCTGTATTAAGTGTGGATTTTTATAGCATTTTTTCCCAACAAGACATCTTGCTTGTAAATAACACAGCATTAAGTGTCATGATATAATTGATTTTCTAATGAGGTTTTCAAAAAGCATTATATTTTTGCTTGTCAGAAAATCTTTACAACAGAAATAAGTCCTTCCATATTTATTCCTTATAAACAGAACTTTTTATTCCTACAGTGAAGTTGAGGTGGATTAAATCACGCGGATTGCCATAAACCAGCGCATTGTGCCGGCTGTTTCTGTGGGTCTCCACACTGGTACAACGGCACCGTGGCGCTGGGTGGAAAGCAAGCCCGGGTCAGGGGACAACTCCACCCGGGCTCAGCACACACGGCAGGGACGGCACCGTGCCCGCAGGTACCGGTCACCTCGAGGGCAGCTCGGCGTCGCAAACCAGGTGTTGAGGCAGATACAAGCCCAAAAAGGATTCAATCCAGTCCTCTGGAAAATCCAATGTACAAGTTCTGCTCATTTGGAACATGCTGCGGGGGCTGTCTGGTGACAGCAAGTCATTAGCGCCAGTGTCGCTTTCTGTCCTTTATATTTTTTTGTCTAAACTGCTTGCATTAGGAGGAGTGTGCCCAGTAGGTCGAGGGAGGTTCTCCTCCCCCTCTACTCTGCCCTAGTGAGGCCCCATCTGCAGTGCTGTGTCCAGTTCTGGGCTCCCCACTTCAAGAAAGATGAGGAGCTACTGGAGAGAGTCCAGCGGAGGGCTGCGAGGATGATGAGGGGACTGGAGCATCTCTCCTACGAGGAGAGGCTGAGGGAGCTGGGCTTGTTCAGCCTGGAGAAGAGAAGGCTGAGAGGGGACCTTCGAAATGCCTACAAATATCTGCAGGGGGGGGTCAGGAGGATGGGGCCAGACTCTTTCCAGTGGTGTCCAGTGACAGGACAAGGGGCAACGGGCACAAACTGAAGCAGAGGAAGCTCCACCTGAACATGAGGAAGAACTTCTTCCCTCTGAGGGTGACGGAGCCCTGGCCCAGGCTGCCCAGGGAGGCTGTGGAGTCTCCTTCTCTGGAGATATTCCAGCCCCACCTGGACGCGGTGCTGTGCAGCCTGCTGTAGGTGACCCTGCTTTGGCAGGGGGATTGGGCTGGGTGACCCACAGAGGTCCCTGCTAACCCCGACCATGCTGGGATTCTGTGATTCTGTGATTAAGAACCAACTAGTAGATGCCTCCACGCAAAACGAGAATGGCTAAGTGAAAGTTGTGTTTATGCTAGGGGAAATTTTAAAGTCTACACAGTGTAGAAAGTAACAGCTTCAAGTAGCGCCCACTCGCAGATTCTCCTGGAGAAAGAAAACAGCCGGCTCTCCACAGCCAAACGCGCTCTCCGCACCCGCTAACGTGCGGCTGCTTCCCACCGCAGCACTCGCGCTGCCAGAACCGGCATCTGCAAACCTCCACCGCTCCCGCCGTGAGTGCCCACTCCCCAGGGGGGAGCAGCAGCTCGGAAAAGTCTTCTCGAGAGCCCGAGTCACCCTGGGATGGCTTTAGACACCAGTAACAGAATATCTGCGCTGTCCACAAAAATCCTACATAATTTTTTCTGAAGGTTTTCATACAAGTCATCCACTACTGGAAGTGATCTGTGACTGATGAGAAGCAAGCTACTGCTCTCTGTAGGTCCAGGGTTCACCCTCTGATACCAGCTGGCAAGGAGATACATCACAGAATCACAGAATGGTGGGGGACCTCTGTGGGTCACCCAGACCAACCCCCTGCCCAAGCAGGGTCACCCAGAGCAGGCTGCACAGCACCGTGTCCAGGCGGGGCTGGAATATCTCCAGAGAAGGAGACTCCACAGCCTCCCTGGGCAGCCTGGGCCAGGGCTCCGTCACCCTCAGAGGGAAGAAGTTCTTCCTCGGGTTCAGCTGGAGCTTCCTCTGCTTCAGTTTGTGCCCGTTGCCCCTTGTCCTGTCGCTGGGCACCACTGGAAAGAGTCTGGCCCCGTCCTCCTGACCCCCACCCTGCAGATATTTAGAGGCATTCCTAAGGTCCCCTCGCAGCCTTCTCTTCTCCAGGCTGAACAAGCCCCATCATCGGGGTAGGGCAGAGACCTGCCCCAGGCACAGCACTTGTGCAGCGGGGTGGGCACAGTCCCCTCAGAGCCATCGGAACCGGCTCCACCGGCATCGCCGTTCACAGCTGGGCGTCTGCTCGTTAAAGCTGATGCCCACCAACGCACACTCCCAAGGCCGAGGGCCCGTAAAGGCTCTCCGCCACCCGTGTCCCCGAAGAGGGACCACCGCCGAAGGCTGTCCCGCTCATGGACTCCCGCTTGCCTGGGCTTTGTGGGAGTCTAATCACGTTCTCAGCCCTCGGTCACACGGGGCTGAGGCCATCCATCAAGCTCACAAGCAGCCGGAGAAAAGGAAACGAGAAGGACCTCACAGCATGATCGCATCGGCCTTACTTCTACAGGAAGCGAGAGCGAGAAAAAGGAAAAATAAATAAAAGCCTGTAGCGCACTCGGAGAGTCCTGGGCTCTGCGGAAGAACATGGACCTCAGCCTCCACGCCATCTCCTCCGCCTCATCCGTGCTCTCTGCCGGGGTTCCCTGGCCCACTCCCATGGCTTCGCTAGCGGCTCGTAGCTGGCGTGGTCACCGCAGGCAGCTCCTCGGCAGCACACCCGTCCTACCCTCTCCGTCTCTCCTTCCACCTCCAGCCCTGGCTCCGCACTAAGCCCACAGATGCTCCCACCCCGAGATACAGGAGAGCCCCAAGGTGACACGGTTCTGGCCCTAAAACGGGATTTCGTAGGGTCACAGAATGCTTTGGGTTGGAAAGGATCTTAAGCATCATCCAGTTCCAACCCCGTGCCATGGGCAGGGACCCGATCCACTGGATCAGGGTGCTCAGAGCCCTGTCCAACCTGGCCTCGACTGCTTCCCCTCCGCCCAACCAAGGTGGCAACGTCCACGGGGCACAAACGTGCTTACGAGCAATGACCCAGGTAGCGCTGGGCACAGGGGCAGGGTTCAGCGATGCTCACAAAGTCCTGGCTGGCCGTGCCCGCGCCTGGCTTTCCTCGGATGGACTGCGGACGCAGCCGGGGCTGCAGAATCACAGAATCACAGCATCACAGAATAGTAAGGGTTGGAAGGGACCTCTGTGGGTCATCTAGTCCAACCCTCCTGCTGAAGCAGGGTCACCTACAGCAGGCTGCACAGGACCTTGTCCAGGCGGGTCTGGAATATCTCCAGAGAAGGAGACTCCACAACCTCCCTGAGCAGCCTGGGCCAGGGCTCCGTCACCCTCAGAGGGAAGAAGTTCTTCCTCATGTTCAGACGGAACTTCCTATGCTTCAGTTTGTGCCCATTGCCCCTTGTCCTGTCACTGGGCACCACTGGAAAGAGCTTGGCCCCATCCTCCTGACACCCACCCTTCAGATATTTGTAGGCATTTCTAAGGTCCCCTCGCAGCCTTCTCTTCTCCAGGCTGAACAAGCCCAGTTCCCTCAACCTCTCCTCGTAGGGGAGATGCTCCAGTCCCCTCACCATCCTCACAGCCCTCCACTGGACTCTCTCCAGTAGCTCCTCATCTTTCTTGAACTGGGGAGCCCAGAACTGGACACAGTACTTCGGTCCAGCTCTTCTCCTCTCACGGGGGAAAGAAATGGAGCCCAGTAAAAATATAAATCTAGAAATCCCCTGGATTTAGCCACTCACGCTGCAGCCCTGCCTCGGCGCCGGGTGGCCCCGCGGCGGGGGGCGAGGAGGTGGTGCTCGCCCAGCCGATGGACCCCGGTCCTCCTGCTTCCCAGCCCGGTCACGCTCCTGCTTCCAACTCGCGCGCTCCAAAATTCCGATTTTTCAGCCCTTGTGGGGGATCGAGCCGCCGGGCCCCGTCTCCTCTCTCCCGAGGGCGGTTTCGCTCCCTCCCGTCCTCTTCGCAGGCGTGGGGCCCCGGGGACGCTGGGCTGTCAGCGCCGCTTCCCGACCCACTGTACTGGAACCCCCGGCCTCCGCCCGCGCCGAAGGCACCGAGAGCCAGCCCGCCGCCGGCCAGGGCTACGGGGGGAAGGAAAAGGAAAAAAAAAAACCCAAAAACCAAAAAGAGACAGGAGCTAAGGTCTGGCCTTTCATTTTTTTTTTTTCCTTCTTCTCCCCCTAGTAACCTTCACAAAACTTTCCTTCTTCTTCTGTCTCACTTTCAACAGCCTTTTCATGGTGACAGCGTCACTCTGGAGGTATGACAGGTTTGTCATTGTCTATCTTTTCTACCTAGATGGACAATAATCTTTGCAAGCGAAAATGTTTGGTGGGTTTTTATTTTTATTTTAAATGTGGCCGAAACCTCTTTAGCCTTTTCTTTATTGACATCGAGTTATCCATTTTTTTAATTAAAATCATAGTAGCACTCCTCTTTAGCCT